>NC_003074.8:6420347-6726073 GCF_000001735.4 Arabidopsis thaliana
CTCAGGCATCGAGAACAAGAAATCGATGTTTCTCAAGATTAAGAGATCCGCGTCGATGAAAATGATTTTGTCGTAATCAGTCAGCTGCCATAGCCGGAACTTGCTGTAGTTCCATTCGTTGTAAGCATCTTTCTCTGCCTTAGGGTTTCGAATCCTCTGTATCGTCCGGATTTGCCAACCCGCGGCTTCTAGTCCACTCCGGTGGTAACCGCTGATGTTGTCATCAACAAGGATAACAAGGTCTCTCGTCGAACCAGACTGTCTTATGCTCTGAGCCGCGGCGATTGCACCGCAGACGTAAACGTGAGCTGAGTGAAGAATTGTTGCGTAAGCTTCTCTTTTAGGGTTTCCTAAGCTTGGCCTATCTGTAAAATTCATGGAAGAAAACAGACACTAGTTAACTTAGCGACGATTTTTCAAATTTGTTTTCAAATCTAAACAAGTAATTTCGGGAGTCATTTTTATTCTACCTTGGATGCCAAGAGGAAGAGATAGCTCACAAGACCCTACAGGCAGCTGAAGCTTGTCTCTCAAGGTATCAAGATTAGGTTTGTACAACCAAACATCGCCTCTCCGAGACACAAGATCTTTACACCGGAAAAGATTCGGAATCGGAAAGCATCTAGATACAAAAAACACATGTCCCCTGAAAAACCCTTTGGCCGAAGCCGCCACAGTTGCAGCCGCTAGCTGTAGATGCAATCTCCCGACGTCTCTCGACCAATTCCCTTCTTTCCGACAAGGAAGTTTCACGACGATCAGATCGAGTCTTCTTGTAGGTACCTTAATGTTCGGGATATTAGGACAAACAGGGACCTCTGTTTCTTGCTCCTCATCGATCCACTCTGGATATAGTGCGTCCCAAGTCACATTCTTGTCTGCGTAATCTAGATTCAATACAACAACTTTTTCTTCATCCCCATTGTCCTTGCTCTTGGATACTTCTCTCCATCGTTGGATCTCGTTCGAATCAAAATTCAAGACACCGATCGTACGGCCTTCTTCGATGTTCTCAAGGGTTTTAGTCACATCGTCCCAGTTTATATCCAGATCCGAGAAGTAACGTGGATCTTGTCTTCTCCATATCCATCTAATTTCATAATTTTAAGATAGTATTATAAGAGATAGAGGCAAAAGTAAAAATTTGCATGTGAACATTTTTGAGGTCAAGAATGTAAATGTTGGTGATGGAAAAAAGAAATAGATTTACCGAGAAGATGAGTGGGAAAGAGAATGATGATAAGCTTCAGGAGAATAGATAATGGTGAAGAGAGTGGCAGAGAGAAGGATAAACAAGAGAAGCTTCACGATCTGAAACTTGGTGAAACAACAACAACTACTGTTTTTGTCTTGTGTCGAAAAATTTATGATATTAAACGGTTTCACCATATCCGATCTGCCACCTCCTTTGCTATTTCTCCGGAATCTCCTCTTGCATATTGCTTCTCTGCTTAAACACACACAAAGCCACAATTAGACGATTTTGTTCAGATTTTTTTAATCATTACTTAGAGAGTATTATACTATACACTTACATGGACGCGGAGAGGCGTCGCCGGGAGTCACCACCGGTTGTGGTGGTGGGTGCAGGAGCAGCGGGAGAGTTTGCCATATAAAACTGATGGATTGGGACAGTAGAATTGGACAAGGAAGAGGAGAGAGCAAATATAGGTGAGACATAACGTCTCTTTTAATCTTCTTATATCACATTTCCTTTGTTTCTATTTTTGTTTTTGTTAGGAAATAAGAAAATTGTATTTTTCATACCCACCTTTTTAACAAAGTTAATTTTTGATTTTCTCTTTTTGAAGTTATCGTGATTTTAATAAAATGTTTTAAATTGTGGATAATATTGTAGCTCTTTAGTTTAAACTCCATTCTCAGTTTGTGACTCTCTTATGATTGACATATATATGTCCACCAAACTTTGATCATTTCTTTGTAAAGAGAACCATAATTTATTTTCAAAATAATGAGTTTTTTTTTCAAAATAAAGATACACTTTACCAATAACTCACTTGATTATATAAGCAAAAATATTTTTTTGAAAGGTTTTAAGTCATTGAATTCAATATATATATATAGTGGAAAGAAATATATTACTATGTTTTATTGCATGTACATATTGTACAGCTGGAGAAAGGTAAAATGATGTACGCATGCATCCATGAATAACTATGATTAGTTAACAATAATATACTTCTTCATGAATAGTATTCATCAAAGATGAAAGTATCTTAGTAACAAAGCAACCGTTACTATTAACAATTGACAATACTAATGTACAACGTTTAAAACCTTGGTGGCAAAGTAAGGTGAAGATAAGGTAACATAGCAAGACAGGTAAGCCTCTTTTTTTTGGAAAAATACAGGTAAGCTCAATACATTGATTCAAACTTCGCTTGCAATTTGCAAAGTTCGGAGGTCTTTTCAAGAACTGCTTCCACCAAACTTGTGTTTTGAATTTGTATTTATTTATTGATTATTCGAAATATTAGTTTTTGACTTTTTTTTATAAAGAAAATGGGTTATGTACATTTGAGCATATGATCCAGATTACAAAATTCAACAAAATATTAAATGTTCACATTTTTTATTTTACTTAATTTTCTTAATTTTGATAATAATTCAGAATCTAATAAAGTAAAAGAAACTCGTATATGTGAGGAAATATTATATGGTTTAGATGAAGGAATAATAATATGCATAATTAATAAGATCCGAGAGATGGTGCAAGGTTAAAATGATTTAATTAATTAACTTCTAAGCTTCATTAAGACTTGGAAAAACAAAGACAGGTGGGAACATGTGTCAATCAGAGGACTGAAGGAGTAGCTAAATTGCACATAGGAGAAGGTGGGGACTCTAGAGACCAACTTTGCTTCTGATAAGACCCTTGCAACCATCGCTACGTATGATTCAAAATATATTATTGATCACAATTATTATTCGAAATATTTAGTATTAGTCTAGAAATAAAAATCCCAATACTGAACATGAGTTATGTTCGGGCCGTAATAATCTTCACCCACATACACATTTACGTACGTTCGAATTTTCGATTGAGCATGTTGTTGACAAATGGCAGTGTATTGGAAGCAAAGCGAAGCAAAGGTATTTTCGTATCTTGTACATCTTTCCTTTCCAAGGACAAACACTTTCACCAAATAGTTTTTTTTTTCCCCTGAATATTTTACTTTAGACTTATGAAACTCCAACAAAATAAACATATACATATATAATAGGTGAAGAAATTTTGTTACATAGAAACAATATCAAACTAACACTAAAAAGTTCAAAGTATCCTTACAGTAGTAGTTTGCAAACCAATAACTTAGATCAAAGTTCTAACAATTGTAGTTTAAGTCTAGATATTTAAAAACACATGCACGAATATAGCAATATATGTTTTTGAATCGAAAAAAAATGGTTCATCGAAATATCAACGTTAATTTTAGTGAGCCAGTTAGTACCTTTTTCGTAAACAAGTACGTATGGGAATTGCTCTAGTAGATAATTTTTTTTTATTAAAAAAATCTATTATATAGTGGTTGCATATGGAAGAGAGAATTATAAAAGGAAACTGGTAAATAATGTATAATCATCATTATTTACTAAAAACAAAAATCAGAAGTATATATTAATGCTAGAACACAATTAAACTCTGATTTTGAAGGCTCGAACCTACTACTCATAAGGCTTTTTCATATGTTTGTAGGAAGAATTACAAGTGAAGTGGAAGACCATCATTAGTTTGATCACCAACATTATTCCTCTCGAGTCTCGATCAAAGCTTAAACACTCGCCGAGGTTTATCAAAAACGTTAGGACAATAAGTGGCGCGGAAGATCTCAAGTAACACCGGAAACTGAAGGACAACGAACATCCCCAGCGGAATCACCGCAAGAAACATAAATTGAGCCGAAACCCACGAGATTTTCTCTCCAACCAGAGTCATGAGCGTCACGACAAAAGTCACAATCATCGTCGCCATCGAAAGAAACAAAGCCAAAAGACCCACGATCAGTTTTGTCGGAAGTGATCGAAGAAAATCCTCTTCACGGTAGCGAGACTTGAGAATGCCGAGGAACATGAGGAGAGACATACATGAGGTGAAAAGAGAGATAGCGTCGGAGATGAGGAATATCTTAAATCTGTGCTGGTGGATGTAGAGTGGCATGCCGTCTGAACGGTAACCTCCGGGGACAGTAAAGGCGGAGGAAAACATCATTGTGGTGATTAGAGCGGCAACGACTGTGCAAGAAGTTGCTGTTTCTTTCATCCATTTCTCTCCTTGCTCCACGAGATCCTTGTGTTGGTCTGTAAACAGAGCCTTTGGAGTTTTCTTCTGCTTCAAGTTAACCATTTTTCGATGCTTCGGTTGCACTAACTTCTCCACTTCCTGGAAATAATACAGAGTTATAATCCTAGGTTCCTTTTCACAGAAACAGTTATTGCCTAATTTCTTGTGTAGCAAGATCATATATACAACTATGTATCACCTTAAACCATTGTAGTTCCCTTTGCATCTGAAGAGCTGCACCAGGAATGAGATTAAGCCTTGAGGCTGGGGCTCTATACGCGGCGTGATGAAGCATATTGTTATGGAATATGTCCCAATTTGTAGCGAGGATGTTCTTCTTAGCACCTATATTGTAAATGAGGCTAAAGATCTTTTCTTGTCTCTGGCTTACCGCGTAGAAGAAGATGTTAAGACCACTACTATTTTTGGACCATACGATATCAGGATAATGCCTCATCATTTCCTCGATATACTCTACGATTCCATTCTCTACCGCCTTAAAGAGAGCTTGGTTTAGACCAGCGTTCTTTTGTTGAGCCGCGTCAAATTTAGGTATCTCTTGACAGATACAGTCTAGTATTTCTTTAGCTTGAGCATGTCCTAGCTTTAGTTTGTATACACGTCTAATTATGCGTGGAACTGTCAATAGAAAGTTTAATCTAAGATTGATAAAAACAAAAACAATGAGGGGGTAACAATTTGGGATGGTAATTACTGCTTACAAAGATATTTGAGGTGTTTCATCAACTTCTCTTGAATCGAATTATGATCCTGCGAATTCCTATATTGATGGTGGTGATGGTGATTATTAACTTCATGAGGGTTATTAATCTTCTCTATGTGAATACCTTCAAGAGAAAAACCATCAACAAAATTAAAGCCTAATAAAATCAAACTTCCTAATAACAAAAAACGTTATATCTATTTTAAAGCATAAGGTAAGTATACCCACAAGAATATATCCACCGTTGCCAAAATGCAAGACGGGTACCGCTAGGAAACGCATAAGGTGTTTGAGCAAGCGCCATGATCGCTGTATCGTTATCACTGTCTCGAGTATAAGCCAACTTAGGATACCTCTGAATCAGATCCAAAGCAATACCTTTATGTACATGCGCCACATTAGCCAAATCTCATGAACAAGTAATGATAATACACGAACATTTATAAATCATTAGTTAAGAACTTACAATATAATCCATCGACAATACAATTTGTCACGAGCATCGCTCCGTTCTTGCCCTTGTGTTCATCTGAATCATCACAAGGATCAAGATCACTGAGAGGTGTGTGACTGTAAAGATACTGAACCAAATGTTTGTGACCGTACAATGAAGCCACCACGATCGGTATATGCTCTTTCGCATTCCGAACACTGACCAAACCAGGACACTTATTCACCAAACACTCTGCAATTCTTACAATTCCACCAGTGGCAGCATAAGTAAGCGCTGTATAACCATTATCGTTCTTGATCTTTAACACTTGCTCTGGATCATGAATTCTTCTAATGATCTCTTCCACGATCTTGATGTGACCCGACAAAACAGCTTTATGGATTGGAGTGTCTCCATTAGAGGTTAAGATTGCGGTTAAAGCTTCAGGGTTTCGGTCCAAGAAGTCTTTCGTGGCTTCCAACTCTCCACTGTCTATGTTCTTGAAGAGGACAAGATAGGTCGAGTTCTCTTGTCGTATCTCGTCTTTTTGTAGATCGGCTGCTTCATCGATCTGCATACTATCAAACCGAAAGCTTCTGGGGCCCGTTTCTGGTCGTAGACTCTCTGCTCTGAAACCTCTGGGATAACCTTTCTCGGTATCCATTTGTCGGTTGCTTCTCCCGCAAGAAACGTGGTGGTATGTGTTTGTTTAAGTGTAAAATTGTTCTTTTATAATTTTTCTGTAAAAGAAAACATATCTTTCCGTTATTCGAACAGAGGCACATGAGTAAAGTGTTAAAAGAGTTGTGGTGGCTTATCTTTGAAGCAAGGTTTCAAGGACAAAGAAAAGAGACAAGGATTCAAGTAATTAAACATTATAATAAACTGTAATACGAATAATCCTTGACTATTCATACCATGAAAGATTTCAAGATCATTATCAGTGTTTTTTTCTTCTTATATGTGTTTGTTACTTTTACTTTTCCCGGGAATATTTAAAAGATCGAGCTTTAGTGTTACAAAAATTTACGTCGTTGCAAAGCAAAGAATTTAGTTTCACTCTTCAAAAACAATGTTACTTGTAAATTTGCAATTAGTAAACTTTTAAAACTTGAACTTGGTAAGAAAACTCATATTTTTCAAGTCATTGAAACGAAAATAAGAATGCTTTGTGGTTCTTCACTTCTCTTGTAGGATGCAAATGTAGTTATTTCAAACCTATTAATCAATTGTTATAAAAAAAGAAAAAAAACCATTGGTCAATAATAAGTACACATAAAATAGTGTGAATTATTTAGATATAAGAAAATATCTATCTATTTGTAGCTATTTGTTATATGTAGTGCACTAAAATTGGTGTTCAATTAAATTTGATTAAAAATTACATTTTTTATAGAAGTATATGTATAACGTATGTTAAAACTCTAAAAGACATTTTGACATATATCAAAATTTTCTAAATATATTCAGAATTTAATGAAAGTTATTCGTTTTTGTATGATAAGATAAGATTAAATATAGTGAATTATTGGGGATATAATTCAAATATATATATATATATATATATATATATATACACATTAAATATCACAACAATTCATTTGATTAATTAGTAAATTACATTGAAACCAGACCTTATCTTCTCAGACTTAAAACCCGTCTTTGCCGGCGACACTTCTCTACTGAATATTTCAGTAAATAATCTCTTCTTAGATCTCTCCGGCAATGGCAATTCCGTTGCCTCTTACCTCTTGCTCCCCAATCTCAACTTCTTCGTCTATTTCCCGAACCTCCTTCGTCCCTCTTACACTTCGCAATCGTACTTTCTTCTCCAACCAGAATTACAGTAGGCGTGTACTTATCAGCTGCTCTTCTTCTTTGTCCTCAGACAATGGTTCATCTCCAGACTCCATGAACGGAAACGGGAACGGGAACGGGAGGTATTATTAATCTTCAAGTTTTAATCTTTACGCCCACCAGATGTTTGTGAAAATTTGTCAATGAAGATACTTCTGGGTTTAGGGTTTAAGAGTTTATTAAAATATATTGCAAATCTGATTTTATTGTTTTGGTTGAAGTAAAACTTAACCCATTTATAATGTTTGGAACTTTGGCTGATTTTGTTAATACTCTGTTGCGATCATCTGTAATTTTCAGTAGCTTAAACGGGCAATCATCTTTCCCACGACTGCCTTCCTTTGATGGAACATCCAAACCACCGCTTAAATGGAGAAGGGTTTTACTCAAAGTCAGTGGAGAAGCTCTTGCTGGAGACGAGGAGCAAAATATCGACCCAAAGGTTTATTGTGATACCAAAAGAACCCTCCTTGTTTTGCTTTCTTTGTTCTCTGTTTCCTTACTTCAGAAGTCTCATCCAGTTTCCCGTTAATTAGGTTACTATGGCGATTGCAAGGGAAGTTGCAGCAGTGACTCGACTTGGCATTGAGGTTATTCTCTAAACGCTTCATTCAAACATTCTTGTTCTAGTTGTCATTGTGATAATTGGATTCAAAATTTTTTAGTGGATATGTATTCAGCTTTGAGTTCTTCCTATACATAAGTATAATACCCGAAGTATTTGATAATTGCCTGTGTAGATGTAACCAAATATGCTGGAAATCAATTAGCTCAAACTTACAAGAAACGGGAGCTTAAGTTAAGGGGTGGAGATATATGGCATTACACAACTTAAAGTTAGAAATTTGTTATGATTTAAACATACTATACGGCAACAGATCATGTGTCTGGGTCATTAAGAATCATTGCAATGTTGTGTGTGCTCTGTCTGATCTTCTTACGCCTTTACAATAGGTTGCTATAGTTGTTGGAGGAGGAAATATCTTTCGTGGATCTACCTGGGCTGGGTGCAGTGGCCTTGATCGCTCCTCTGCTGATTATATCGGGTAATCATACGCCTTTGTGTCAAAGGATCTTCTTCTTCTTACTCGGAGAAGATCCAGAATTTTCCTCTACTGGAGGTTTTTGGTCTCATTGGTTTATCTGAAATTGGATAGGATGCTGGCAACTGTGATGAATGCAATATTTCTTCAAGCGACAATGGAGAGTATTGGCATCCCAACCCGTGTTCAAACTGCTTTCCGCATGTCGGAAGTCGCAGAGCCTTACATAAGAAGACGAGCAATCAGACATCTAGAAAAAGGAAGGGTTGTAATATTTGCAGCTGGAACAGGCAATCCATTTTTCACCACCGATACTGCAGCGGCTCTTCGATGTGCTGAAAGTAAGTAAAGAGGTGGTTTCCGTTTAAGTTTTCTCCAATGATTATTCGCAACACTAAAAAAAAACTTTTCGCATTGGACACAGTTAATGCAGAAGTAGTGCTGAAAGCAACAAATGTTGATGGCGTGTTCGACGATGATCCTAAAAGAAACCCAAACGCTCGTCTGCTTGACTCACTAACTTACCAAGAGGTCACCTCAAAGGACCTCTCTGTAATGGATATGACTGCTATCACTTTGTGCCAAGAAAATAACATCCCAGGCTTGTTTTCTATAACACTCTCTCAAACCTTGACCACATGCATACATGATCATCTAAAATACAACAAGAATGCTTATTTAGTTCTGTGTCAATTTGCAGTTGTGGTATTCAATCTTTCGGAACCTGGGAACATCGCCAAAGCAATCAAAGGAGAGAGAGTTGGTACATTGATAGGAGGAACTTGGAACTCCATTGTTACAACAACCTCATGAAGAAGCCTATTCTCAAAACACAAAACTTATTAGAGTATCTTAGGTCAGGAGAATCTTGTAACTCCTGTATATATTAGTTTGCAGACAAGTTTTACATTCTAGGAATCTGTCTGAAATTTTTGAAAGTTAATCTTTTTATACATGAAGCTCATTTTAAACCCTTTGGGCTACTACATTGGATATGTCAAAATACATAATACAAAAAAATTACAGAGCAAAACACCAAAAAAAAATCTAATCTTGATCCCAAATATGACTAAAGAAATCAGCAAAAGTTGGTGAAGCTACCAAACTAGTAAAGCCAGGACTTCGAAACGGGCTCATAAATCCCGCCGGCGAGAATAATCCCAGTGGTATAGCCGGCGAAAACATCCCACCTTGATGATACATCGGAGAGAATATCCCGGTAGAAGCTGTTGGCAACAAGGCCGGAGATGGCGAGAGTATTCCCGGAGCATAACCACCAAATTCAGCTGCTTCTTCCATAGCCGTGTTGATTTCCACCGTCTCATCTCTCGCAGCCGGTTCTTTTCCTCCTCTTGGACTAGCATTTTCCGTGGACGCTAGCCTCGCCGCCGGTGAAACATCTCCACCGCCGCCAGATTCGAGGAAAACACCAGAGGAGATCCCTGTGAGTCGCTGGACTACGTTCATGAACTCAGACGCGGTTGCGTGTACAACCTTGGGGGATACGGCGTAGATAACCACCGGCTCTCTAGGAATATACGGCGGCGGTTGGTCACGATTTGGCGGCGGCGCAGGGTGTTTTGGAGGTTTCTTGATTTTGTGAGAGTCTTTGTGAACACTAAGAGGTGAAGGACGAGGACCACAGATCTGAAGCTGCCGCTTCTGGTTCTGTTGATCGGAAGGATTGCCGCCGGCAAAATACTCCGACGGATCCATACTTGGGAAGCTTCCTTTTTTAGAATCAAAACTTGTTGTTCTTCTGCTCTGTTTGGTTTGGGAATTGAATGTTTTGGCGACTGAGAAAATTGACCAAAACAACAAAAAAGAGAAAGAAATAAAAAGTCATCAGAACGATTAGTTTGACTTTAAAAAATGTTGACTTTTTGTGTCTCCAACCAAATTGTTACAGCACATGCTTAATTAGGAAACTTCCATTCTTGTCTTAATGTTAGATAATTAATTAGTAGGAAAGATCTTAGGAATCAACATTATCAACGGCACACAGTTATATATATTAGTAATGTTGTCAATCATTAACATACAATTATTAGTGATAGTTCTATTTAAGTTTTACAAGTTCTAGAAGTTGCAAATTATGGTAACAATCAATTTCTTTCTTTCTTAGTACCTAGCTAAGCTATTAACGTCTGCATGCATAGAAGTAACAAACCTAATTAAGACCTATCATATGAGTTGTTAAAAAAAACAAAAACATGTATATTGTATAGGGTGAGTTAAATATATATACTTAGAAGACTAAGTAATTAAGTATCTACCCATAGAAATCAGATATTTAGTTGTCTTTTGTCAGCAAAAAAAGAAGACGAAATTGAACCTATGACCAAATAAGATCTACATAAACATACTAGTCCTCGTTGAAACATAAATGATTTTATTAAGTTACCTGATAAAAGAAAAATAAACTGGCTTTGGTTAAAAACATTTCTACATAAAAATATTACTAGTCTAATAATTTTTCCATATATAGATAATGATAACAATGAACATATATTATGAGGATGGTTGCTAACAGGCTTTCATTTGTTTATCCAAAGCCCATATCAATTCTAGTTTGGTCCAAGAAAATAGCTGATCAAAGTTTGAAACTTTCGAGTGTAATAATATTTTCAAACAATTCGAATAAAATAAGAGTGTATTGAGAAAGTAGTTACTTTTTAAAACATAATTTTAAAAGTAGTCATTTTATTATTTATAATTGTAAAGTAATCATTTTTCGTATACTTACATATGTACAATACTTTTAGTATATATATATAAATATATATACTTTGTATATTGAATGTATTGTATAAATTTATGTGTACGAAAAATGACTACTTTGTATATTATAATAGTAAAGTGAATACTTTTATAAATTTATTTTGAAAAAGTGACTTATTTTCAACTTATTCCCTAAATTAATAACTATAGATATATTTTTTAAATTTTTATTTAGTTTAAAAACTACAAATTTAGGATTGTTTGAAAGCTACTAATTTAAAAAGATAAACTACTCATAGAAGATGACTCCAACATGGTCCTTTAGAAACCTCTCCAGTACTGTCGTTGAGTAGTGTGGGGGAATTGACAGACACTTGGTACTCGTGGTTCGGCGCCATATCGAGGTCCGAATTTGACGATGCCTTAGTATCAGGGAGGGCTGGCAACGACGGACATGGGTACTCCTCGCCTTGCTGAACCACATCCACCAAACACTACAGGTCGAAGGTAGACTCAATGGCTTTGTATTTACAATTTTGGTATGAAGAAAGCTAAGTTTTAAAAATTCTAACATATTCATAGTCATTGAGTTGTTTAGTGTTTTGCATAGTTTCTAGAGAATGTTTACTAGTGTCTGGTTATACATGCAAACGAAACAATTTCTATTGTCATGGTTCCAAAATAAAACAGAGCAAAACGTTGCATTTGAAACTACTAACAGTTATTATAGATGTAGATATGAACGTGACTATGAAAAGTTGGAACTTTTGTTTTCAAACTACCAAAATTTGGATATGAAACTAACAAACAAACAAAAAAAGTTCACCTTTCACTTCAAATTTGATGTTCTTAAACTTTAATCCGATTTCATTTTCCACAAGGACTGCCTTCTCTAAAAGATTAAGAAAAGGAAGTTGAAAAAGTTATTACAAAAACAACATAGAAAAAGTAGCATCTGAAAGTATTTAACAAAAAAATCTCACCTTTCATGTTAGTTTTGATGTTCTTAAACTTTAATCCAATTTGTTTTTTCACAAGGAATGCATTCTCTAAAAACTTCAAACCATTGTCCTGCTGAGGATTTCTCCTCGGCATGTGGATTTGACATTCAAGTTATAAAGCAGGTGTTTTAGAGATTCCTTGCAGAGATAAAAAATGGCGAGCGCGGTAAAGACTTCATTAAACATCTATCGGACGATTCTCTTCAAGATACAGAGGAGATTTTGAACTCCTTGGTATAGAAACATGAACTGCAAACAAAAAAACATAGAACTTTACTCGCAATTCAGAGGAATTTAGGGTTGTTGTATAGAGTTTATGTGGTAACTTTGGATACCTTGTAACTGTAGCGATCTGAGACATCTTGATCGAAAAATCGGAGAGCAATAACAAGAAGGGAAGAGAAGAAGATGTTGAACAACAAAAACCAGTTGTTATTTGTGGGTTGAGCAGAGAAGGATGTGTAGGAAGTAGGCATTGTCGTAGAAAAAAATGGTGACACCAAATGTGATGTTCTTGTAAAAGAAGTAACATAACTGGCAGAGATATTAAAATAAAAAAAATGAAATTTATTTTGGAGGATAATTTAATAGGGTATCAAAAACATATGGATATATTAAAAATTAAAATAAGTTGTAGATGATATTAATATCCATATGTTTTTGATACTCTATTAAATTATCCTCCAAAATAAATTTCATTTTTTTTTTAATTAAGTTATAAAGTTAAATAAGACAAAAGATTATGGATTCTGAAACCTTCTATAATATCAACTCAGATAATTTTAATTGTTTTACTAAAACAATCTTTATTGTTCCTCAATCAGTTTATATTTATTATATCGTATATAATATATAAAAAATTCATTCAATCTGAAAACTTACGTGTATAGATTCCTACTATTCAAAAAGATAATATTTTCCGTTGCAAATCAAATGTTGAAACAAGTACCATTCAAATCAAAATTCGAACAAAGGATAGAATATAAAAAAGCGGGTGGGTGTGAGAGAGGCATGACCATGAAATGTTGCAACGTCCTCTAACAAGAAAGAAAAGTAAATTTGTTAAAAGGTACTAGTTTACAAGATAATTTAGACATTAGAGACCAGTTTTCGTTTGTCACTTCAATCCAAAGGGAAGAACCTTATTCCTATATTTTGGTTCAGTAATAAGCAAAATTGCATAACCATCCATTTAACTCATAGTAATAAAACTTTTAGTCAGATTCAGTGAACCATACTTTAACTTAATCTAGTACACACTTACGAAGCTGTCATTTGAATTCTTTTGAACCAAAAGTATCTATCTAGTCACACTAGAGAGTTTTAATTTATAGCCTTAATCAAATTAATCAGATAATAGTCACTCGATGCCTTTCCCCACCATCTAAACTTACAAAATCATTCTTTTAACTATTGATTTTGTTTTATTCAAATATTTTTATAAACTAAATGTTTGAAATTATGCCGAATGATTCAAATTGCGAATATTTTAAGTGCATATCCATCTTTAAACCTTCTTTACTGTTTCAAAATAATGTTTTTGAACACACACAAGTTGTATAATTGTGTGACACAAGCTACAAATTTGAAAGAAAATGATATATTTGGCTCTAAATCGTGTAAACTATTAATGTATCAAATTGTTGCTATGAGTAATTAAATCGTATAATTCTCAATTAACACGAGGCAAATATTAGTAAAACTGACAAAATTTCTCATAAGATTTACAACATCTATACGTTCAAAATAGTTTGATAATAAGATTTACTTATATCATATTTATTCATAATGTACTACTAAAAAATCAAAAAGGCATAATATGAGTAGTCTTGGTCTCGTAAGCAGCCAAAGCAGAGGAATTAAACTTCAACACTTTAATCAAATCTTTCGCCATTTGTCTAACCATCGCCGAACAATTGCTCTGTATCACCACTAACAGCTTCGTAACTCCGTTACTTCTCTCCACCGTCTCTTCCACCGTCTTATCTTCCCTGAAAACATAACACAAACACCACAAAATCGTCACGGCGTGTTCCGTCGCCGTCGTCGATACTTTCAAGAGCTTCTTCACCACTCCTTCCACACATCTACCATTGTCGTCTCCACAAATCTCCAATCTCCCTTCTCGCTTTGACGATAAAGTCTCTAACAGCTTCAACGACTTCTCCGTCACGGCAACGTTTGTTAACGTCTCCGTCAGAAGAATGTCTTTGATCTTCGTGATTGCTTTTGCAGCGATTAGTTTCGATCTCACTCGTTTTGATTTGGA
Source organism: Arabidopsis thaliana (assembly GCF_000001735.4). Taxonomy (NCBI): domain Eukaryota; kingdom Viridiplantae; phylum Streptophyta; class Magnoliopsida; order Brassicales; family Brassicaceae; genus Arabidopsis; species Arabidopsis thaliana. The sequence continues at coordinate 6,434,699 of NC_003074.8, forward strand.
GATTGTGATTAGAAACGATAAACTCGCTTCGATCAAACTCGGATCTGACGACTCAGTGATACTTATCGATTTCATCATCTCTGTTAAAACTCCGTCACGTTCTGCTATCATAAGCTTTGATTTAGCGTCGAAGGAGATCCAATCCAAAACCCGAACCGATTCGATCTTCGATTCCAGATTCCCGCGTTGAATCGCTAAGAGAATCGCCGTTAAACAATCTCCGCCGTCATTCGCCAACATCAGATTCGATAACCGTTCACGATCTACTTTAATCGAATCCAAAATCCTAATCGCCATTATAACTAACTCGATCTTCGTCTTCTTCGTGCGTATAATATCAACGAGCATTGGTACGAACTCCATCTTCTTCGAGAGAAACTCTCTGTTCGAATCCGAATCCTTCACGAATCGAACGATCTTCATCAAATTCTCCAGACTCATCAATCTCTCCAACAACACATTCACTTCTTCCTTCGTCGGAACTTCTCTACCAGACGGCGGATTCAGAACCGGAGAATCACCGTTGTGACGACGGCCGATTGAATCAGACCAGATATTGATAAGACGTTGAAGAGTGAGGTTAGGAACAAAATCTTTAGTTTTGAGAAGTTGCATAGTAGCGGGACAAGTGTTGTTACCACCATCGAGCCATCTCTGGATACTGGCTCGATCATAAGTCACGCCGGTACAGAGACTAACCGGAGATCTCATCACGTCAAGAGATATCGGACATTTGAAGAAACTTGGCACTGTAATGTACGTCTCTGTTTCATCTCTCCCCATCAGAAAAAAACAACAAAAGAATCAGAGAAAATCTGGGCAGAGAAAATGCGGGAAAGTGAAGATGATGCTAAGTGAAAGGTGAAGAGAGAAAGTGAGTGGAGGTGGGATTTTAAGAGAGAGTCAAACGCACGCTTGCGTCACCGTAGCAAGATTATACTATATACTATAGTAGTAGTGTATTAAAGATGTTAATGTTGATGACAAGTCAGAAATTTTAAAGAATCAACAAAAATTCTGGTCATGGGTCAAAAATCAAAGAACGTTTCAGAGTCAGGGGATTGGGTCAAGTCGTAACCGTTAAGATGTGTTGTTGATGGGAGGACTTTGACCAACGGTGACGATCTTTTATTTATGCTTGCTTACACGTGTGAGTTTGGAGGCCAGAAGCGTGTGGGAGTGGTGGGACATGTTCTCTGCACGAGTGGCCTATTTTGGTCTCGTCGAGAGCACATGGGTTTGGTCCATATAATGTCCTGTTTTTAGTACTTTTTTTATGAATGAAATTTAAAAACAAATGATTACAAAAGCAATGTTATAATATTTGTGTTACTTAAAACAAACTCTGAGTCAGCAAATGTGGTACAGATATACAAAGATGATATTGGTCCATGGCCGAATAATATTTTGATGACATTTATGTTTTGGATAGTTTATGTCTAATGTTGTTGATAAATAAATTGTGTTGTGGCTTCCACTAAGGAGAAAGAGTGTTTGATAATTTTATTATTCGAGCGAAGGTGTTTGATTCGGGGGAAAAGTAAAAGCGTTTTTTTTCTTTTTCGGATTGTCATCTTCTGTTGAGTATAATGTTTGTTAGATAAATTAGACTTTTTTTTGTGATGAGCAATAACGTATATACAATTATTAAAGTATTCGAAGATACATAACATTTTAGCTGTCTGAAAAGTATAATGTATATATGTATTATGGTTGGACTGTCTTATTGTCTAATGAAGAAGATGTATAACTGGCTCATAACAAATTAGGGGGTTGTATTAATTATAATTCAAGTTCAATGGATTTGAGATTGGTCTTGATTTATTTATTAATCATTGCTTTAGTTGCTCACGGTTGTGCCATTTTTAATATATATAATACATATGTTTAGATGCTAAAACAAGGTGGTGCTTTGCATTTAATAATACATAAGTTTAGATGATTAGTTTTACTTTTTTCACGTACAATTAGTTTGTTGCTCTTTTTCAGAAAAAAGGTTAATCGTATCTCCTTCGATCCATTAATAGTACGTATAGACGTATAGTTTCTTACTTTGAATAGAAGAAAATAAAAATAAATTTGAATTTTTTGAACCGTAGATGAAAAGCATAAGGTGATGACCGAAAGTTGTTGGCCTAATAGTAAAATCAAACTTAAGTGTTGAAAATATTTCAATTTTCAGAGGTGAGAGGTAGGAGTAGGATGAAATGCTTTGCTGACTCGTGAATCATTTATTTTGAATATGTTGGGACAATAATTAAGTTTCTTATTATTAGGTCAACTTTCAATTAGGTTTAGCATTATTAAACGGGTAAGATCATAACTAATAGCCGTTAAAAAGAGTGTAAAATCGTATCAACCTTTTAATAGACATCGATCTAGCTAGCACTTGCCGATATAGCACGTACGTGTATTTAAGTGAAATGAATGGTAATCAAAAAAAAATTTCTTCTCGTTGTATTTGTTGTTTATAATCATTCTTATGGCAGGTAAATGAATTGAGTATCAGAGTATGTATATATTAACTCGTGAGCATATAATTGATAATAGGGTAAATTGCACCGAAAGGAAATAAAACTATAATGATGCCAACGTGCATCATTGTCTACAATTAGCAATTATGCCAAATCGGAAAAACATCTACGCCAATTATCTCACCTTTTAATAATTTTACCTCACTCATCATCTGATCCATCCATTATGGTTGTTGGTGGACAATAATTTTCATTTGTCCTCATATGCAAGGAACTAAGGATAGTTTTGGGAGCTTTAATATTCTCTTTTTTTGCAACTAATGTATTTCTAATCGAGGGAACATGTAATTCTAATAAACAAAAGAAATATACTAACGAAAAAGAAGATTTTACGTACGTCCTATTTTGTCATTGATAATACATATCAATCTCATAGAAACTGCAACTTTAAAACTTATTTTGTTTCATGTAATTAGTTAATAGTTAATTCACATGGTGTCATGGTCGATGACTATATTTGTTTACCGCGAGATTTAAACTAAAAATAGAATGAGATAATATACTCAGTGATAAGCTTTTATCGAAAAGAAGAAAAACACATTCAGTGAAGATTAAAAACGTTAGTCTGGTTGTTAAATGGCAAAGATAAATCTGTATGAGGCATATTCAATGTTAATTCTCCATACATTTGGGGTGTAAATAATTTAAACTAAATATAGGGTGAAGATAGAGATATGAAGAAGAATCCAGTTCCAAAAGTGTGGGGTTGTATTATTATTCAGAGGTTGCCATTGGCAGAGGCAACTCGTTTGCATCACATGAAAAAAAACATATCCAGTGTCATGTTCCCATTCGAAGTCGACATCATTCAATTCTTAGCGAGTTATTTATGAGGAATTTTCTAGAATATTTGTAAGGAATTTATCAGATTTAACCAGCTTTTTTTTCTTCGATTCAGATTTGGTACAGTTGATTTTGTTGTGTAGTATATGTTAACTTCAACACATTATTAAATTTGGGTGATATAAAACGGGTAATTTATATGGTAAGAAACATCTAAACGTTATGATTCTGATTAAATCAACAAAAAATTGGTAACCGCGAAAATGAAATCCTTTTATTGAGGCGGGCCAACTGATACATATTCAATACATTAGTATATAGTACTATTTTCTTAGAAAATACACAATTACCAGAACTAGCTTTTGTCAAAGAATGACTAGAACTACCTCCAAACGTAATTAGTGTAGAGGTTAGACGCGCGGCCTCCGAACAGATCCATATAGCATCTAATGTTTTTCTTTTCGAATATTGATTATAACCTAATCTACACATAAAATTTAAAATGCTATTGATAATAACATACTAATGATGAAGATTTTTCACACGCTACGGGTAATTAAGGAAGATGATGAGAGTAAAATGAGGAACCACAAAGTAACATAGGAAAACAATGATATAATTCATTCGCGTGCGATTTACATATAATTTCACAACAATCTACTTTTGTTTGTATCATGTAATAAAGGTCATCCTTTTGTTCCTTAATATACGGGATGATTTTGATCACACATATTACGTATACATGATCAAACAAGAGTTCTTTAGTATATTTGAAAGAATTGTTGACAAGAAAGAAACAAGGTTTCGCATGTACGAGGGGGTATCTGCTCGTGTGGGCTATACATGTTTTTGAGTAAACGTGTCGTTATATACATGTAACGTACTGAATATATAGTTTTAAAAAGTTTGGAACATTGTTGGTTGATCATGTGACCAAATTTATTATCTTACACTTTGTGGTCTATCTAAGTTGGAAATTTTTGGTTAAAGGAAATTGCTGACCTAGATTCATTCATAAATTTTCAGGTTAAAGACCAAAAAAGTTATATCTCTTATCTATGACTCGTCATTGGTGCTGGAATTTGATATTTTTTTCCGAATTTTATAGCTAGTTAGTATATCGGTTGAGCTACAAAACTAGAATAGTATGACTTTATTTTATTTGTGGTGTGATTAAAAAAATCAAATTATTAGATTAATTATTGAGAACTATACAGCTATAAAGGTATCATCAATATGCATTTATGTTAACCCACATATAGAGTTAAATTGTGCTTGTTGAAACAAAACATCTTAATCGATCGGTGACATGCGGGATTTCGTGTTACTTGAATCACAAAAATTTACGAGACATTAACGACTAGACTACTAACAATTTGGATATTATCTGAAGAAAAAAAACTTTTAGTAAAGTGCCGTCAAAAAAATGGAAAAACTTTTCGTAAAGTCATATGAGTAACCATAATGGGGACTGCATAAGCCCATTTGAATGGGCTTGAATTTGATGATTAAAAAAGCAATGGCAATTATGTTTTTTCCTTGTCAAAGCAGTGCAATTATGCTTTTAATTTCCATCTTTTCCGTAAACATGATAGCTTAACTGTTAGTGGCCGGAATTTGCAAATTTCTAGAAAGTTTAAAGTACCGGTGAATTTGAAATCGGATAATCAGTCTCTACTTTATTAGAATCATGTATGTAAGCTATATTCGATAGTGCATGATTGGTTAAACTCATGTGTTGAGGCTGATAAACTTTTTTTATATACTATGAATTGAACTAATGAAAGTTGTTATTTAGACATTGATTATGCACATGGATGTCGTATTTGTATATAACATGCTAGCTTTATCTATAGAATAGAAGGGCATATTAAACTCAGCGTTTTAGAAAGTCACATACAGGAACCGCAAACTTTTTTAATCAAGTAATTAATTAGTGGAGAATTCTTTAACAAAAAGAAAGATATTACGCAGCACTTGGACAAATGGTTGGCTCATCAGTCTCTACAAGTGACACTAACCATCTGAGAAAACATTAACTAATTAATAACAAAATCGAAAGACAAGAAATCAATACTGAGAATATAATATCAAAGGACAAAGGAAATTGTTTCCACTTTTCATCTTCTTAACCTGAACTTTGGGGAATTGGGGACCCAAAGGTCTTCTTCATTGACCATCCATTTTTGCTATTCTAAATAATCATTTCTCTCAACCATTCCCTCTTTCAAGTTTCAATGCATTACATCCACATTTGTTATACATTCTAAATTAAACCGTTGTTTAAAGTTTTTTTTTTCTTTTAGTCAATAATTTATGTACAATTGCATGTAACATTTGCGTTACAAGCGGAAACATCTGAGAGAGAAATTTAGCTTGAACTTGGTTAGAAGATATATTAGGAGTAAGGTGTTGGTATTTCAATCACTTAAACGAGAGATTACTGTTTTAATTAGTGCTACTAGATGGAGAAAAATGATTTACGACATTAAAGAGATTTTACAAGTACTTTCAAACATTGGCTTAGACTAAAAACTTCTTAGTTAAATATAAATTTCTTTGTATCATAGTGTAATTTAAAGAAATGAAAAGGTAAAACCATGTTCCCCGGTCCACCTGACACTGCATGTATAAAAAAGAATAAATTCCAAATCAATTATTTTTTAGAATTAAAAAGGATATTTTCAACGCAAAAGATTTTATTTTTTAGTTTTGAGTTTAACAAAAAAGAAGAAACCTTTAGTTATAAATTAATATATAGATAGATACAGACACTCTCTTATGGATGATCATAAGATACGAATAAAATGAATGTTCAGTTTCCCTTACCTTTATAAATTTTTTATTGGCCATTATAATTGTTCCAGCCAAAGTGAGACTTATTCAAAAGGGGTTGCTTTCAAAAGCTCATCTCTCTATCTCTCTCTCTGAATCTGCTGATCTCATCACTACTTACCATCTTTTACTCCATCAAAAAATCCTCAACAACACTCCAAAACAAAATCCCACTTCCTCAAAACTGAAACAAACAAAAAATCCTCAACAATAGAAATGTATCCTACACGTCCACATTATTGGAGAAGAAGATTATCAATAAACCGGCCACAAGCTTTTCTTCTTTTGATTCTCTGCCTCTTCTTCATTCACCACTGCGACGCCTCGAGATTCTCGTCATCAAGCGTTTTCTACAGAAACCCTAATTATGATCATAGCAATAACACGGTGCGGAGAGGCCATTTCTTAGGATTCTTGCCAAGACATTTACCTGTTCCAGCTTCTGCTCCTTCACGAAAACACAACGACATTGGTATTCAAGCCTTGTTGTCTCCTTGATCACTCTCTCTGTCTAGATATATAGTACTATATTTATATCTAATGCATGCACTCATACACAAAGAGTACAAGACCATTCATCGATCTCCGATGTTTGCTTTGACATGAAATTAGGGTTTCAGATGTTTGACCCTATAATTGTTCCTTGATCTTTTGATTATTTTTGGTTTGCATGTAACCTATTTTAGATTAGAAGTGAGAGATATTGTGATTAGGTTTGGGTTTTGTTATTCTCACTCTTCTTTTTTTTTTTTTTTAATATGTAAATCAAGTTTACGAGATTAGATATTAATTAGATGCAACAATCTCGTTACTTCAATGCCTATGTTTACATATCCCGTTGTTTCATCTAATTAATTCTCATTGATCATGTTATTGATTTCTAATAATATCAAAGTTTAATGGGTAAAAAATGGAAAATCATTGTCTATTTTAAAGTCCACAAAGAAAGACCAACAACTTCATTACCGTCTAGAGAACAAAGTGGGTCATCTTTATACTCGTTCAACCAATGAGATATGAAAGAAGAAAAACTGTCTTTAAAAATTGTTACACTATTTAGTTTTTTTCTTTTTTTTCCCAAGAGTTGTTATACTACCACGATAGTTTTTTGCTAGACTGCTGTATACCACTATTACTACATTATCAAAATAGTGAAAGAAATCAACAGTTGGCAATGCACGAAGCTACTATTATATTGTAGTAAAAGAAAGATAGAGTGAGTGATGAAATAAGATGGCCAAAAATTCACGCAAGGTTGAGTTATTAACGTAAAATCGTAAGAATAATAATAGCCTTCGTCATGTGCAGGGTATCCAATAACCCATCCCGCCACGCCCGGACTGATTTGACACTCGTTTACAATTTTGAATATAGCTAGTAGTGATATGATCTAAATTTATTTATTTTCATAATTTTTATTTTCTCAGTTAACCTAAAACTACATTAAATTTCACAACCATATATTGTACACTGGACAAATTAAAATACAAAGTCCTGAGGAAAACCAGAGATCTAACAAAAGATTTTGAAGGTATAGATATAACCAATTAAAATATTCTTCTAAACATTGCTTTTACCACCTAATTTGTAAATAAAAATTATAGATGTATGTATAAATTACATTTTTCACTTTAAGTTCTTTATGGTTTCATGGAGAACATGATTAAGATTAATTATTATATATCACAGAATTTTAAGAGATCATTTTACATTAGACAAGATGCCGAAAGATGAGCCGTTTTTAACAAAAAGTTAAGCTTAATTTTCGCCGAAGGTTCTTATGCATTGAAAAAGTAAACTAAAAGTCTATAATTTAACCAAGATTTACGATTTTTTTTTTTTTTGCATTTTGATTAGTTTCGTATCTTCCTATCTTTCATCAAATTAAATTAACATATATATCACTATCTAATTATATCTCGAACAATTATGAAACATGATGACTCTTTTAATTGGAGGAGAAAATGGCCAACACCGCATGATTTGTAGAATATGATGACTTGATGAGGATAATTAATGGTATTACACGATAAATCTAAACAAAAATCATATTATTATCCCATAATTCCGAAATCGATTCTAAAACTACAAATACACACACGTATGTACCTTCTCAATTATTCATGATTATTATATCAAGAGAAATATTACCCACTACTTTTTTCTAACTTTATTTTATTTATATCAAACAACACAAATTTAAGATGATCACTCCTATATCCACCAAACATTTCACATAACTGATATTAAACTACAACAAAAGCATTCACTACTATTATCAAGTATGTGAAAAAGTGATTTAGAATCGATAATTCTTTAATGTGCTTTTCAAAGTTTCATTCCTAACAATTATACAATGTAATTTGGTAGAAATCAGGACCTTTGACTTTCTGTTATGTTTATATATGCCAAAACAATATCTTCACTCCATGAATCAAACTAAATAATCTTGATCTCTTGACATGAAGAAGATAGATGCATACATAGATTTCTTGCCCACGCTTGTCATTACAATAGTAGAAAACGTTAGGCAAAAGCAAGAATCCGGTAAGAACTATACGAATGATGAATCTGTTTATAAGAACATGAGCAAAAGTTGGTTCAGTTTGTAATGTGTTCAAAAGTGATTCGTGATCCGTTTTTTGATCTCTCTTGTAGTTTTGGTGGAAACCTTAGCTTAAGTGATCCGTTTCTTGATCTCTCTTGTAGTTTTGGTGGAAGCAAACCCGGCCCATTTATTGGTTTTCTTCCAAGCTTTTGCAGAAATACACACATATATATGTATAAGCCATATGGGTATATATCACTTGCTTATAACCATATGAGTATAACTGAAATGTATGGTCAAGCTGGCATGACTTACAAAAATCAGTTAAACTCGGTAAATAGGTGAAGCAATTGAGTACATTTCCTTTTAGCATGTTGTTTGACAAATTGCTGAAACAAAGATTGGTTGCGTCGATTTGAGCTCACAATTCTGTACACTTCTTCAGTGTTCATAGCATCAAACAAATAAATCACCAATGTTGTCTTAGACATGTACAAAGACTGAAAGCACACATAACAGAGATGAGTTTAGGAAAATTCTTACACGTAAACGATTTTTCGGAGGATTCTCACTTAAGAACTTCCCCAAGAATAATCTATAGCAACAACACATGGATCTCCTTGCCAGTTCTTCTTCAACTCATATGGCCTATAATCTTCCTCATGGAATCCATTGAGGGACATGAAAACTACTTAATCTTCCTTGCCTAAGTAGATTGTTCAATTTTCCAACAAAAGAGAGAAAATTATTTGCTACCATCGAATTGACCATAAATAATAAAGTCCAGTTATCAAACATATAAATCGTCAAGAGAAATAGAATTAGAATCACACTGAAAACACTTGTTGTGTCTCAACTCCTAAAGAATATGCACTGGATTGAAAGAAAATTGATCCAATTCATAGAGATAAAAGTATCGGAGTCCGAGCTACAATTCAAACATATAAATTTAACCACCATTGTTTATTGAATCAAAAGCTTTAAAAGGTATTAAAACATGTTTTTTCAAAAACAAAAACACTTAAGGATGATAGTCAAAAATTAAAATTGTCATGAGGTGGCTGGAGCCAAGCGCTGCAGTCATAATAATAGAAAGTTGGATGAGAGCTTTTCACAAAATCATCGATATCCGATGAATATAGAATGTTCCTCTCCTCCTCTGGAAGACCAGCTCTTGTTAAAGAGGTAGCGTCACTTGAAAATACTGTCAAGCCATTAGGTACTTTCATCTCTTCCCACACATTGCCTTGAAGGTTTAGTTTAAAGGCCAACAGTTTTCTGTTGTTTACGCGGCGTGTAGTCACAACAAAGATGTCTCCTTCATGCTCTGTCATGAATACTTGCCTCACAAGCATAATTTTACGACGAAAGGCCCGACATGGTTTCACTGGAAGAACATTCCAGGTTTCTCTAGACGGGTCGAAAACCGAGAGGCGGCCACTGGTACTGAGACAATAGAACATACCATTGGAGAAGATACATCTATTGATTACCTCACCGTAACGCTTTTGATCAAAGTGATGAGTGGTCCATACGGATTCACCAGGGCGCCAAGTATCAACTTTAACAACTGCGTAAAGAAAACTTTGAGGGGTGAAGGATATGACGCAACAACTAGTTGATGTGGGAGCGGCTGAGAAAGTTAAGCAATCGCGTGTGGAATTTTGTGGCACCTGGGGTAAGCAGATGCGTTCCCCGGTAAACGGGTTAAGAAAGAAGACCACATCGGGGTTATCTTTTACCACAAGCAACCAACCATCCTTAGCACAAGCTAATTTATTTCTGTAGCCCGTTAACTCTGGAAACTTGAGGTGATGTGTTTGAGACCGTGATGGGTTAAAGAGAACGTAGTCTCCTTCTTTTGGTCCTCCTCTCTGACTCTGTGGATAAAAAAGCCAAGGACGACTCTGAAACTTCCTGACAGAAACAGCTTCTTTAAGCCATGTCTTGCAGACGAGAGAAGCATGTATGTTGGCTTTTAATCCGAGGCGAGACAGTATCTCTTGCAGCAGATCCGTCGGAATCTGTTTATCCCACAATCCTCTATTAACACAGTTCTTCTTCTTCTTTGGTCCACCATTTCCTCTGATCATTAGAAGAAGAAGACGTGAGGGTAATATAAAGAGAAACACCTCATTCATCTACAAACTTTAATAAGTGAAATCATTCGTTCGTGTTGCTCTTACACAAAACCCTAATTCAGAGAATATCCTAAATCCTGGAATTTCAATTGAAAATAGAACAAAAGCAAAAAGGCTCACGATATTGTGGCTGACGCCGGAAGCGCCTGAACAATGGACCTCGCCGTGAGGGATTCAGCGATCGGCGGATATGTTTGCCGGCGCGTCCTCATTTTGGAGTGATCAGATAGGGTTTTCGTCTTCTAGATGAGAAATGAGTTTTGTTTTTGTTTTTATTTTTAGATCTCTCTCTCAAGTCTCAACATTTTAAGAAATTTTTACATTTTTTAAAAAGTTGCATAAGATTAACGTCACTAAATTTATATGAGCATTAACGCTTAAACTGCAGCAAATTTACACATCACAACCCAAATGTGTAAATATCAATATGTAAAAATTTCTGCAAACGCTCTAAATAAAAATACTCAATATTTAAAAACAGAGGTTTATTATTGGCAAATACAGTTTCAGACAAGATCTTCTTCAGTCCTTTCTGCAGCATGATTTGACTCCGCAACACATCTTTCCTTCGACATAAAAATGGACAGTCTCTTCTTTTACATGCCTTTGGGCGATGCCAGTTCGGGAGCTTGATGATGACCATGACATGTATAATGTTTCCAAGGCTTCAACTGAGAACCCATTGTTGCTTAAGTCCAGAATCTTCAACTGGTTAGCCATTGAAAGAGCGGTAGAAAGCTCTTTCACGATATGGTTCTTGCGTGGCAAACTAAGACTACTCGAGGTTGCAGTTCCTTCCTCTATTTGTTCATCTTCGCTGTCTGCAACTTCGAGATCATCACACTCCATATTGGTTTCACATAGCTCTTGTTCTTTGTCCATTGAGGTGACAGATTTACATGTTCCATGTTCTTGCTCTACCATTACTGATCTTTCCTTCACAGGTTGGCCAAACACAGTCTCATCTTCTATCTTAGCATTGTCAGAAAGATTAAGCTCTTCAAGATTCTTATTATCTGCAGAGCATTTAGTTGATAGTTTAAAAAGGAGAAGATCTTTTGTTTAATAGCAGCTACAAGAATACTTCAGACCTGAAAGTGCTTGAATTATGCATAGAAGCCCAGCGAGCTTCAGATGACACTTGCTTAGAATAAGAACTTTTATGTTTGAACAAGGATTCCTAAGCAGCTCCCCAAGTGCACTGATTCCCTGTTTGTTTAGTGTTTCAGAGAGTCAGTTATGCTTTGAGAAGACATGAACTTAAAATCACATGTTGAATGATTGCAAATTCTTTAGCTTATTCTATCACCATTGCAGCCTCAACAGAGTTAGATAAAAGAGCTTTAGGATGTTGAGTCATAGAAAACATACCTCTTCGGTGATTGGATTTCCTCCAACATTAAACTCAAGAATGCTAGAGGTTAGAGTAACATCTTGGTTGAGCTTAATAAAGAAAGAGGAAGCTAGTCCACAACATGAAAGGTCGAGCTTCACAGTTTCTTCCTTCTGATAACATAGAGATTCAGTAACTTTTATAGCCCCGTCCTAGAATAATTTGTATAGTATCGTCAGATAAAAAAAGATGTATTTATCACAATATAAGAATTCAATTTTGAATGCTAAACATATCATTACCGTTCCTATTCCACTGCTGCCAACCAAAAGTTTTGACAGAGATGGAGTCTTAACAAGTGCATAAAGGCTATCAACAACTTGGCTGCTCAGCTTTATGCCATTCATGCTCAGTTCTGCAAAGCTGCAGTGTTTTGACATATGATCATGTTAGATGGATTTACGTATAAAAAAAAAACAGCTTTAAAATGTGTTTCTTTCAACCTGCTTAGAGTAGCCAATTTAGCCAAGAGGTTTTGAATACTACTCCCTGAAACAGGATTATTATAACCTGCCATATACGGATCCACCAACTTCAGCAAACTGAAACGAGATAAAAAAAATAAATTGAATGTACATAACAAATTAGAAAGATCACCTATACAGAGTTGTGAAAGTCCTGACTTCGAATCCAAAGCATTAGCTACCTTTTGGATTGTTCTTGATGTAAGTGAACAATGTTCCACATTCAAGCTGTAAAGTGCTAAGAAACAAAAGGGGACACATTAATGTAAGCTAGTGAATGGAAGAAAATGTTTAAGATTATTAAACCTAATATCAGGTATTTCATATATCTATCTACTGGGTTTATAAGACACCAGTGAAACCAAGAAACAAAACATACCATCAGGGCATTTAGATACTGTAAATGAATTATCATAATTTAAAAAAAAAAAAAAAAAAATCTATACCCCGGCAATTTTTCACTATAGTTGAGAGGTATGATCCACAAGCATCTGTAAGTCGATTCCTGGACACATTGAGGACTTCAAGTCGAGTGAACAGAACAGGGCATTCACAGATCTGGTAAAGAGGAGTATATTAAATAATACGAAAATAACATGAATATGTGAAATTTTCTAGCTTTGGGCCTAGTAGTGTACCTGAAACAAAGCAGTTGGACCAAATCGATTGCAGTGCAAATCCAAAGTTAAAGCACCATACATCTGGCTTGATGAGGCAAAAAGTTGTTTCAATTTCTCCATTGTTCCATTCCCTAACAACCAATGAGACGATGGAAATTAACACTTCTGAATTTCCTAGTAGTTCCCTATGCATAACCAACTAACTCACTTAGGTCAGCTCATTAAATTAAGTAAGACGTCAGAGGCAACTTTCACCTAGCATATTGTGGGAGAGATCCAACATAGCAATATTGTGGACATGGAGGGCACACAATAATGGAGCAGCTGATATGTCTTGCAGTTCACATTCTGACACATTGATATCATCTTCTACCTGATAAACATACAACGAAATAACCATTCAGATTATACATCAAATAAAGTAAGAATTTGTAACTAGCTAGCTTTAAGTAGGTTGAAAAGCAAACAAAGAGAAGAAAATATTTCATACATTAACCGCTAAAATTTGGGGTAATACTCTCACCTCCGAAATATATAATTTCTTAAGCAATTTCATACTGGGTTTCTCTGACAACGACTGGCAACAGTCCATGTATAGTTTCATCAGGCGCTTGTGAACCCAGCCTGAAAACAAATTAATTTCATGCTGATTCAGCCGTGGTGTATAAATAAGAGGGAAGAATCAATGACCATAATCTTAAAAGCCAATACAGCGGTTCAGCACAATCATGTAAAAAGTGAGAGAACAATTTGTGATGAAAACAAATTTATAGAATGATCAGCTTGACAATCATACATCCAAATATCATGAGTAGATTCCAATTCTATCAAGGAAATACTTACCATCAACGGAAGCTTCAATAACAACATTTTCAGAAGAGTCCCTGAGAATCGCATATAGTTCCAATGGTTTCAGAACTCTTCCACCATATTCCAAATGATGAATGATCGGCAACAGACCTAACGCAAATTGAATGTTCAAAGATTCAAACTTTTAGAGCAAAACTTAAAACGTGCTAGGAAACAAGGGGAATGATATCAAAAAGCAAAAGAAATGTTATTAAGCGTGAGATGAGAATTATAGGACTGATCCGAACTGGGATCATGCATTATAGAGACTGATCCGAACTGGGATCATCCTAAAGTTTTGCTAAGAAAACAAAAGCACATACCTTTAGATTTCTCATCGTCAGGAAGCTGTAAATAGTATAGGCAAGTAAGTTCCACCTTCACAGACTCATCATCGTGAGAACAGGAGTCTAAAGCTATGTGTTCATTTTCAATTTCAATTTTTATTTTTCGCTGCAACAAGTAAAACATATAGTTATCATGAAGAAGATTGGACGAAGTAGAAAAATAAATGAAATCCAATCCCAAGAATGGTCAATGATAACTCAAAAACCAGATCACAGTTGCTCACATCCTCAGTTTTTGAGTAAGCGTGGAAGTTCACGAGAGCAGCTCCAGTTTTGCAGGACGTGCCGTTGGAGTCGCCAACATCACATTGAGATCCTTTTTTACGACGACCAGTTGTTTCAACAGCTATATTATTACTCAAAGATCTACAATTGCTGACATTTGGAGCCACCTTAATAGGATGGAGAGGCGTATACGAGCAAGAACCTTCTTCTACATTATCTTGGATGGCACGATTATCCGTATAATTAATAGCACCATCAAAATACATACTTTCCTCAGAAACCTCTTCATTCTGCCTTAGAACTTTGTGAGAACTGTCTTTAGGGCATCCCAGCTCATATTCGGTCTCACTTTCATCATCAGAGAGGATTACTCGAATACGCTTTCGACCAGCAACTGTCTGCTGAGAGTCTGCTACTACAGAGAAATCTTTCTTCGTCTGATCAGTGTCAGCATCTTGTTTTCCTGAAACTTGTTTCCTTTTGAACAGACGTTTTCCAGGCTGGAGAAATGAAATTAGTGGCACATCATCATTTGCTTCATCCAGATCTGCTAACCGTTCTGATCTAAGTGAATTTGGTGTTTGCGGTGAGCTACATGCATTTGGCCTATCATTCGATACATTCGCATGCCCTTCTGAGTCAGTTTCAGAGCATTCATCTTGTGTACTACATTCGGCTTTCTCAGCATGTTCTGACTCCTTCAGATTTTGTATTGTTTCCTTCAATTCACTAGACAGTAGAAATAATATATGAGTAAAATGAAATACTTGAAACTGCAAACCTTACACCAGATTTGGTGTCTATCCATATTCCGTCCAGTGACAAAACAGTAATTGTTACCTGGCTTTTTGAGCATTCCCAAATCTCATCATATGGATATAGTGTATATCTTCCAGTGCAGAAAGCTGGATTGAAGGAAGATTAGCTTTCAAAGCAATTCTGCAGGATCAAATGAAAATAAATCCAGAAAGACCAATAGTTAATTTATTAGCATGCAGTATGTGTGTATAAATTCACGTAAATGTATATGCGATGTGTTTGAATATAGCAGAAGAAAGTCACAGAAAAAATATTTTAAGTGATTGAAAATGCAAAATGTGCTATAATTATCCACTATCATGAGAAGTACTGATTCAAAGTACATTGTATTATTTATTCAGAAGCCATAGTGCAGTAATTCGTGAACTTAGTCGAAAGGGACAACCAACAAGCAGTTAAGTACTTTATAGCACATTCACATTTGCTCTGCTTCAAGTGTTCTTTCCATTTTAAGAAAAAAATGAGTTTCATCGCCGTCATATTGTTCAATGGAATTATCAGTTCTCTCAAGGAAAATTAATAAGTAGATTTACTAGGACTGAATCACAAACATAACCAAATAATAGCTCAAATGCGCAGTTTGATAAAGATTACTTATAATTGGATCTACCTGTACCCCTCTTCATATGCCTGAAGTGCTCCTGTCCATTCCCCAATACAGTCCAAACCATTACCAATATTAATCTTCGCTAGTGCTTGACCCTACAAGAGACCACCATAAGTGAATATTAGAATCAGGAAAGAAGAATAGCTATAATATTGACAAATCCAAGAAAAGGTATAATCAGTTTTCCACAGAAAATGTTCAGTAGAGGCCTAATGAATTATTTCTGGTTTTGTGAATCAAATTCTGATGACAGTAGTGAACATAGGTTTTTATAATTAATCGTGCAAGCAAACAAATCTCACCTCCAGATTACCAATTGCTTCATGTCCCTCATAACTTCTTATGAACCACTTCAGGGACTTTCTGAAATTTCTGAGATTTTGGTAAGATTCTCCAACAATCATGAAGGCATCACTCAGCTTTTCCTTGTCACAGAGTTCATCTGATATTTTCTTCTTCCTTTTTGAATATTGAAGATGCTAAGACATTCAAAGAAGAAATAGCAACCCTTTAGTTGCATGCAAACTTCAAATGGCAGCCTCCTACTTAACTTTCAAAACTATATCACAAGTCATTGAAACAGTGATGCAGAGACTTGGATCACTCAGTATCCGTATGATACAGAATAATCATCGTTTTGCCACATAATAACTTTACTTTGCAAGTTCAGAACAAAGATATTATCCCAGCATTCAAAAGATAGGTTTTCTTGAGAGAACAAGAATCATGTAATTCTTTGATAATATAGTCTTCCTGACTGATCTGAAAAGACAGTGTCAATAGCAGAAGTTCACAAAACTTAAATCAAATCTAAGAAAATAGCATATTTTTCCTACTCCATACTACCTGATGAAATCTCACAATGCTTATTCATCATTAAAAACCCCTACGATGGACAACTTTAACTTCTGGAAACTTTTCAAATAAATGCGAACATGGGGTGGAGTGATAGGACTAAAAAGGAAGGAGTGTTTAAGTTATAAAACTCACCTTCAGCCATGCGAATACCATGCTAGATTTATCAATAAGACTTCCAAGACAAGCATTTACTTGGAGCATAGACTTTCGTTCCTCCGAAGTGCCTTTGGCATCAGTCATTTCTGCAGACAACTTCTTAAGCATAAGCTCTTCTTCTCTCAATTCTTCCATAACTTTCATGGATTTCTTGACTATCTTGGTATTATGCTCTATCTGTTCAACCAATGCACTCTCGTCTTGCATAGATTTCGCTAGACTAGAAGCTTTACCATAACATAAAAGAGCATCAATGTACTTTTGGGTCTTGTTGTGTAATTCAGCGAGATTGATATACCCCTTCGCTTCTCCTTGGACATGATTAATCTTATGACAGATATTAATATCCATCTCAATGTGTTTCTTTGCTTCATCCCAACTTCTCAGCGCCATAAAAACGTTTCCAAGGTTATGATGAAGCCTACTCCGAGCAGCATCATACTCTCTCACCTCCTCTTCATCGCAAATCTGCAGCCCTTTCTTAAGAATAGTACGGGCTGCTTCAGGATTATCAAGATCAAGGTCAAGCATACCGATGTTGTTATGTGCGTTAATATACTCCTCAAGGAATCCGCTAGATTCTCCAGGAGGTGGTTTCTCCTTGAGAATCTGTGCAAGTTCCATGGCTTTCTTAAAGTACTTTTTAGCACTCTGAATGGCTTCACAATCATCCTCAGACTTCAAGAACATTTCATGGTAAGTACGTCCAAGTTGAGTACATGCTCTTTGCTTCTCCACAGTGTCATTAGCTTCTTCAGCTAGCTGTAAATGCTTCTTCTGCAACCACCAGAAAAAAACACAAATTCAAAATGAAAAACTCAAACACCAAAATTATTCACGGAAAATTCAGGAAGCCAACAATAACCAAGTAGGAAAAAGCAATTGATTCAAGAGGGCTTACCTGATAAATCAAGGCTTCTTCGAAATTTTCGAGGCGGAGATAGATCTCGCCAAGAGACTGACAAGTAGGTAACAAATCTTTCCCAGGTAAATACTTGACGGAGATATCGTAATCAATCCTAAACCACTTGAGAGCATCAACGTACTCTCCATGATTCTTAAGGATATCGCCGACATTGTTAGCCCACCTCGCCTGTTCTCTCCGGTCACCCACTTCTTCTGCTTTCCGGTACGCTCTCTTCGCCGCAGCTACATCTAATCGACCCATCGGATGATGATTTCTCCGTTCTTCAATTGAAAGGTTTTTGTTTTCTTCCTTCCGATTTTCAGATTTCTCGAAATTTCTTTCTCAGTGATTTTGATTTTCTCATTTTCTCCAGTCGCCAAATTTTTGGTCCCATCCCAAACTATCCCGCCAAAATTCAAGGGTAAATTAGAAATTTTCATACCCTAAATCCTGAAGTTATAGGCCTTTTAGTTTGGGCCTTGGGTCGAGTTTATTTTGGGCTTCTTATATCCTCCTGTCTCCTGACAAGAAAACAAAAAAACCCTAAGGGTTCTAAGGCACTCGCTATATAAACTATCATTTTGCGCCGCCCGAACCCGAAGAAGAACTCTCTCTTGTAAACCTGCGATCTGAATCTTCCCGGCGGTGAAAAATGGTTGCGGAGAAGAAGGCGAAGAAGTCCCATGAAGGAATCAACAGCAGATTAGCTCTTGTGATGAAGAGTGGAAAGTACACTCTTGGATACAAGTCTGTTCTCAAATCCCTTCGCAGCTCCAAAGGTAAAAATTTAAAATCCCTCTTCATCGATTGATTATAGTGTTCGTCTTCCTCGTAATTTAGTTGAATAATTGTTGGATATTGTTGGGGGGTTTAGGTAAGCTGATATTGATATCTAGCAATTGCCCACCGTTGAGAAGGTCAGAGATTGAATACTATGCGATGCTTGCTAAAGTTGGAGTTCATCGCTACAATGGCAACAATGTTGATTTGGGTACTGCTTGTGGTAAATACTTCCGAGTTTCTTGCCTCAGCATCGTTGATCCTGGTGATTCCGACATCATCAAGACACTTCCTGGAGATCAGTGATTCTGATTTTGATGATTTTGCCATGTTGTTCTCTATGCTTGATTATGCTTTGTGTTCTTCAAAGACTTAATGTTAGATTTCTTTGGTTTCCCGACTTCCTCTTAATGGTTATAATTAATTACTACATTTTCGTCTCTGTTGATTGATTCCTTACACGAAAAGGCTTGATTACTTTTATTACAATAGTTGGCTATTAACTAATTACATGTTCAATTTATACAAAATCATATATAATGGACAATCTCTTAGAACATTTTAACAGGAACCATTTTTTATGTTCTAACTTGTAACAACCAACCAAATTAAATCTCAATTAATCAAATAGAAACCCTTCATCTTTCTACACTTCTCCTCCAACCAACAAATTAAACAAAAGAGATTAAAAACACAAAAGCTCTTCATCAGTATCAACGTTTTCTTTGAGCTTTTTTGGCTATTACTTTAACTTCATCAGAGACAACTTTTTCTTCGTCTCCATAATGGCCTCTTCTCTTTTCGTTGCTATCTCTTTCATATCTTCCTGATACTTAGCTTCTATCTCCTCCAGCTCTTGTCTTAACCTTTCTTCTTCCTCCAAACTTACTGGTTCGGTTGCTTCTTCTACTTCTTGAATGGAGCTCTTGTCTTCTCCTTTGGTGGCATCGACGCATTGCTTATCTTCCTCATCTGATCGTGGGCAATCTGAGTTACACGAGTGACTAACCAACTCACAAGTATCATGAAAAACAGTCTCCTCTTGTTTCTGTGGCTTTGCTTCGTTATGATGACTTCTTGAGTTCTGATTCAGTTGCGAATGGATGAGATGATCGACTGTGACATCGGTTTTCCAGGTGGGTATCATGTTGACAAGTAGTATATCAATCAGCTCGGCTATAAACGTGACGTTCTGGTCAGTTAACTCGAGTTGCTCAACCATCTCACTCGACACCTTAGAAGCAGTGTCCCCTTCTTGATAGAACAGGAAATGAATGTTCCTCACACGCCCTGTGCAACAAGACACAGTTATATTAAGTTTCAGAATGCAAAAATATCGAAGAAAGTAATGAATCTTAGCTGGAGCAGAATAAAGAACTGACCATTCTCATCTACTATACGAAGAATTAAGGACACAGACTGCTCATCGTTTTCTTCACCCTTGAGGACAAAGAAATTCCCTCTCTTTGCGCGTCTAACCTCAATACACCTGGATCCTGAATTGTCGCTAAAAGTAACAATAGGCAGGTTACTGTCTTCATCAAGATCTATCGACAAGGTTTTACTAGGCCGTGTTGTAGGAGGACCTTCAGACATAAGGCAACGGTCTCCAAATGCGCCTTCTTTGGGCATTACAATGTCAGGAAGCGGCAAAGGATTGTTCATTGTTAAACCATTTAGTTGCAGAAAAGGGTCCAATAAAAGCTCTTTTGCTGACAGCCTTTCGGATGCAGGAAGTAAGCATTTCTCAATAAACTGTTTTACTTCTGGGTCTTTAACCCTGGAGAGTGAAGCAGGTTTTATTCCCTTGAAATCACCAAGAAGAAGAATCGGTTAAAATCTTGTCCGTAAACTATTGACAGGGATTATGTGGCATATATGTCTTTGTTGCTAACTCACCGATGAAACCTTCTTGTATATCTGAGCAGAGTTTTTGCATTCACAGTAGGGATAATCAAATGTCACCATCTCCAACATACACATCCCAAATGAATAAATATCAGCCAATTCGTTGTAGTTCTCGTCGTAAAGCTCGGGTGCCATAAACTCCGGGGTTCCTGTTGGCAACATACAATTTGACCCCAAAAGAAGAGAAATTCAAATGTGACAGACAAAGAATATAGCATGGCTACAACTGTATCCGGTCTTCTTGGATTAAACCAGAAAAAGTGAATATGTAAGTAACACCAACAAGCGGGAAATAGAAACTATACCAATCACACTTTTGGCATTAGCTTGCTCCATGACAGTGGCTAGACCAAGATCTCCTATTTTCACTTCTCCATGGTTTCCATTGATAAAAATGTTGTCGCATTTGAGATCCCGATGTATAATTGGTGGCTCTTGACCGTGAAGATATCTCAAACCCATTAAAATCTGCCTCGCCCAATTCTTGACGGCCTTCATGTTCACCTTCCTGTGTTTCTTGCGGTAGCTGAAACCAAAGATTTCTTAAACTCCATAACAGTGATCTCCTCAATAAGAAGAAAGGGAAAGAAAAAAAAAAGAAGAGAGATACATACTGCCGGAGGCTCCCTGAAGTGAATAGCTCAGTTATTATGTTAACAGTCTTGTTCTTATCATCGATCCATGAATTATAGAACCTAATAATATTATTGTGCTTCAATGATTTCAACAGACGCACTTCAGAATAGAGCCTCTCCAGGCAATTCGGTGACTGCAAAACATCATCTATCCGTACTTGGTTCCATGCGACTTCAATTCCATCTACTTCATCAAATGCCTTATAACTGATTTCCTTGAGTTAAGGTACAAACCAAAAAAGATGCAGAATATAGGAGAAAGATATTAATTCATTCTCGTAAAAGAGTTTCGAAAAACAAAATCACTAAAATGATATGAGTACATTTCTAGGAAGCTTCTGATATCAAGAATACTCTAAATCTCCGAAATAAATATGAAAACAAACCGAAAAGGATACACAGTCTTGAATGCCCCTTTTCCAATGACCTCTTTATACTGAAAGGTCCACAATTGATTGGTTAAGAACATCAGAGATCTAAATCACCTCACAATATTTACTCAAACCTTAACATTAAGAAGTAAAACAAGCCAAAGGGAGGTGGAACTTGGTTTCATAGTATCGACCAATTGAATGGTAAAACACTTAACAAATAGAAAAAAGATAGCATTCCAATTTCCAAAGAGCCTCTTCATACCCGTATATATCGAAAAGTTGGATCAACTTCGAGCACTTCGGGGTCAGGAGGCTCTTGAAGTGCAGAAGCATCATCTGTACCTTCCATTCTTTCTTAAACCTTGCAAAAGTTGACAACAGAAAACAAATCCATAAAAACACAGAACGATCATAGAAACCCTTTAGATTCTTTTGGGTGCAACACCTTGAAATAAAAAGAATTTCAAGGACAACAAGATACTCACACGCTAATTCAACTCTAAATCCAATTTTTTGTGAAACTTTTTAACCTTCGATTACTATCCAGCTCATATCAACAACAAAGACAAAACAGAACAAAAACAAAATTAAAGTAAAGCTCGTCAAAATTTAGGATCGTGACATAATTTTTATAAAAAACAATCCAATACTCTTCTTCTCAGATTATATTCTGTCAAAATATCCACATTCGACACAGGTATAAACAATTGACATGAACTATTTCATAATTTTGAGAGGAGAAAAAAAAAATGCATACATGAGTATACATTCATATACATTCACATCAATGCATACATTCATATGAACATAGAAAACACACGATTAAAAGATTTTCTCTCTCAAAAAAAAAAACGGTATAAGGCAACAGAATCGCGTAAATTTGTATTAATAAGATTCTGACGTTTCGATTATACCTGGAGAAACGAAGCTTTGTTCTGTAATTGAGACGAAACGGAGAAGGAGAACAACAATGGGAAGAAAAATCAGAACCCTAATTGAGAGAAATCGATGGATGAAGAAGAAGATGCAGCGACACGGGAAATTATAACAAGTGTTTGTTCTTAGCTCATTTACGAACCACCACCTCTATTTTAATTTCCTTCTTTTTTCCCAATATTAATTTTTAGAAATGATAATTTTTCCAAGTCCTAAAAACAGAGAAACGCTCTCCCCATGCAAATATGACGTGTCAATACACGTGGCATTTAATTCGGGGTTGTCAACCCAATTGATGACGTTGAATATCCACTAGGAAAATAGCGAAAACAATAAAACACATGAAATTTAGTTCAATTTACCTAAAAATTATTATTACATAAAATTAATTTATTTCATTGTCTACGCAAAACGCATACCACCACTTCATGTAACCAAAAACATTCATAACCATTGAAGGGGACTCCCATGAAGAAATTGTCTGAGTAAACATTTCAAAGAAATTGATTTCCTCATCGTGATAACCCTAAAATGTTGTTGTCATCTTCGTCCGAGGAGGATCCATCATATAAGCTCCCACTAGTGAGTCTGTTAGGCACAGTCAGACTATCTTCCTTTTCCGACTGTCCAATCTTGATGTCACGGTGTTTAACTAAGAGCCAGCGCAGCAGTTTGTCTTCCTTGTTCAGGTAGTGAAGCTCCTTGTTCATGTTTGGAGTTGTCATCATTGTTATCTGCATCAATTGTCCCTGCAAAACATTCACCCGATATGAAGGCAGAAAACACTTAGCAAACGCATGACTCTGCAGATTAGTAAGAGAGGAAAGCTAATAAAAGTGGATGTTCAATTTTCACTCTCTGCAGATTCTATCAAAAATACATAGGAGATTGATGTTTAAAGCTTTTGTACTGATACTCTCAAAACATATGATAATCCTACATCTATAGTTGATCGAAACAAATGTATCCCGTTACTTCCTAGGTATGTATGAATTATATATTCTCCTTCTGTTCCTATATAGCCAAATTGTCTAATAACAGAAACAGTTTGAAGAAAATGTATAAGCGAAAGCTGCGATTATTTGTACCAGGTTATCTTACAAGTAATCAAATTTCAAACTGAAGATCCAAAGCACAATCAAATTCTTTGGACAATTCAGTAGATAAGAACTTATCTAGAATCCTAGCTGTTGTATTACCCTCATCAGGATTTTCTGGAATCTTAAGTTCGAAAGGAAACACTGTCGAGGAAATGAAAATCTACAAAATACCATAGACTAAACGCAACGTTTGTGACTAGTAAGAAATCACAAAACAAGTATCACTTCAGGATCGTAGCCAGTATTTGTGTACAAGACCGCATAATTTCCCCCAAGTCCAGCTATTTAACCATAAGAATCAATCAGAAAGTTACAAGACACAAAGCTTTTTCGAAAGGCCAACCTAAAACATAATGCTAATAATAAGATTGCTTATCTATCTACGGTTATAGCATCAAACTAATAATCAAACTCCACACTGAAGATCCAAAGCAAAATCAAGCTCTTTGAACAATTGACTAAGATAGGAACCATTCTAGAATCCTACTGTTCTGTTATCCTCATCAGGATTTTATAAATCGGGTAGACAAAATCACGCAAAAACAACCTTTACTAGTAACAATATGATGATTTTGCTTCAAGAATCCAACTGAAAGTTAAACTAAGCGTAAGTAATCTGGGCGAAAGAAGTATCAGTCCATGGTCGTAGCAAGCATTTGAGTAAAATGACTGTATAAATTCCCAAAATCTAGCTATCTAACCATAAGAATCGATCAGAAAGATGAAAAAGACAAAGCTAACACAAACCTAAACTAAAATGCTAATACCATTGAATCGGCCTGGAGAAAATCCTGATCAAACAAACTCTACGGACTCATAAACCATCGATTCAGTAAGAAAACTAACGAAATTGAATACCTGATAGTGTCTTCCGTCGAGCTTTCTAATACCGTAACCCAATTCGACCTTGCCAAAGGATTTGATCTCGGTGAGGACGCCATTTCTGCTGTAAACGTGTTTACCAATGCGCGCAACGAGGTCGATGAGGCCCTCCTTCCTGATTATAGGCTTGAACAGAAGCATACAGTCGTAGAGCGGCATTTTTGATCCTTCTTCCTTCCGACAAGAGATTAGCTCTGGCTTGTTCTCTCAGGTTTACCTTAGGGTTTTAGTCTTCTCAGATTTCGCCGATTGGGTCATTACCAAACGGCGACGTGTTGTTAAGTTTTTTTTAGTGAAAACGACATCGTGTTGCTATATATATTATTTTTGTCTGAGAGTTCTTAAATTTGATTTGGAAAATGAAATAAGAAATTGTAGAAAGCTTTCATATTAGTTGACAACAAATGAAAGCTTTGTAATGATTATAAATAGTAGTTAACATATGTTTACCATTTTATTTACATGGAATTTTTTTTCTTTTTTTCCTGGGTATAAGTTTATTTACATGGACCAATATCATCCAAAGAGTAGAGAGCTTAATATTATTTACATAGGCACACATTATATGAAAAAAAAAAAAAAAAAAAAACAAACCGAAACCCAAAATGGGTCAAGATTCTGAAACATCAAACATCAAAGGGTGAAGTAATAGTAACCGAGGAAGGGTTTGATGTGGATTGACCAAGCAACAAATGATTCTTCATTTCTTTGTAAGACCTCAACTCTTCCAAAGCATCAGCTGTTGTCTTTGAGGCCAGAGCAATCCCCGAGGCTGTGATAGACGCTACTGCTATCTCATGAGCCCCTGCGGGTTTGTTGTTGTTCGAGCAAATTTCAGGTCTGGAAGATTCAGAGACATCTTGTCTGAGAGGTGGCGCTTTCTTCAGCATTCTCACAAGGGCACCAACTGCAGCATCTTGGGACTTCTTCGGGTATGACCCGCTTGAATCGAATGGTTCATGTATGTCTCCTCTGTGGTCAAACGACCCTGGTCTGAAATAAGGCAGTAAACCAAAAATCAGTTTCTTCTACTGGAAACAGTTACAAAACAAAGTCTCAAGAACTGAATCAGAAACCTTGAGACGAACCATTTCAAGTCATTATATGATTAACTTATTATCCCCAAATATATCATGATATTAGTGATAGAGAAGAGTTACGA
The DNA here is from genome assembly GCF_000001735.4 of Arabidopsis thaliana. Classification (NCBI taxonomy): domain Eukaryota; kingdom Viridiplantae; phylum Streptophyta; class Magnoliopsida; order Brassicales; family Brassicaceae; genus Arabidopsis; species Arabidopsis thaliana. Next base: position 6,460,562 of record NC_003074.8, read on the forward strand.
TTTCTTGGTTTCTCTACTAAACAGTTCTCTTTCTTCTTTTTAAAAGATCAGTACAAGAATACCCCAAGATTGATCGAAGCTACACAGATACAGAAGCATTACAGTAACCATTTCGGTCTTATGGCTGTAAAATCTCAAAGAAAGAAAGAACATGAACTAGCTTCTTAAGCCCTACTGATTAGCATAAGAGGCCAGGATTAGTAAATCACTTATTTAGAAAGTCAATTGGTTTTGAAATATAATAGCTATCCACTTAGAAGGACAACCTAAAGCAATCAAAATATTAAATGCTTGGGCTGTAGATAAATTGGAAAGGAGAAAATGAGATATGTAAGGTTTTTAAGACCATACCTGCTATTCCGATCTGTAATATCATCATACTCAACATCAAATGGGCAAGGGAAATCAGGATCATCAAAATCGTCTTGGAAAGATCTACTGGAACTCCGGGAAAATGATATCCGCGGAGAACTGCTGGAAGACGGCCTCACCCCAGAAGGTCTTCTAAAGTCATCTCTCCCATAAAGAAACAGCTAGAAGGATAATGAATATCAGTTTAACTCGTTAAGTCACATGATCAAGAAAACAGATAAAAGATAAGACATGTGGAGTACGTTTACCTTATCTATTGCTGCTCCAGATTCACCAGGACCCAAGTTTCTCACAGGCTTCAACGAAGCGTGTCTCGACAACTTCAGATGAGCAGAAGGTGCCACAACGTTTTCTTTGGACTGGAAAGTTGGAGCTGGTATTCTGACTGGAGCACTTTCAGTACGTGTGATGCCTCTTGGGACGGCGTGTTTTGGTGCTGAAGGAGAAGGAGGAGGGGAGAAATCTTGACAAGGAGAATACTCTTCGGGGTAGCTTTCCTTCCTACGACCAGTGGGTATATCAGAAGGGTGAGGAGGAAGATGACGAGAGCAAGGATGTGAAACCAATGCATGTGAATCCGAGCGTGTAGGCGATGGTGAGCAAGAAACAGAAGGTGGAGATGCCTTGTAACGATCGAAACTCCAGCTATGGCGCCTTTGAAATGGCAGCAATGGAGGAGAACCATATGAAAGAGGAAGGGAAGGGAACCTCTTTAAAGGATCAGCCAAGGGACTTCCAACATAATCGGTTATAAATGTTGGAGACATAGGTGTAGAGTGTTCGCAACTGACATCTGAGAGAGAACGATATAAAACCGATAAGCAAAGTCTACCACAGATCGTTTCAACCGGTGTGAAAGAAAACTTCTGCATTTCTGCTTCTTCTTTACGAGTGAATGGCTCAACTATAGAAGGGACCCTAGGAACAAGCTTGAACTTGAAGATCTGCCCCGAGGAATTGAGTTCCCGAAAAATCTTATAAGCAGGTAAAAGCCTAACCATGACAAACAATGATCTAAGCAGCAGAGTAGCTTTCTTATACATCACTTGCAACTTATTACTGCTTGACCTCCTGCTACTAGTAGTAACAGATTCCCTGATCTTCCTATTATCATATTGCACCACCCATCTCTCAATAATCTGCTCGTTCTTAGTCTCACATCCCAATTCATCTTGATCAGAATTCCAACCAGACTGATAATCTTTCCCGGAGAAGTTCCTGATAAGCTCCCTTTTACCAGACTGATCACCAACAAGTGGCCTCACCACAAGAACAACATCAACAACCAAAGGCTCAAGACTGCTTCTCCGCCCGATATCGAAACTCTCTAAAGCTGCAGGACATTCCCTAAGAGCTAGATTGAACCATTTGTCTCGAGGTCTAACACTCGAGGAAGAGGAAGAAGATGAGGAAGGAGAACAAATCATCTGCTCACCACTAAAGTTCCTTGAAGACATAAAAGGAGTCCTTGATTCGAGAATGATGTGAAGGCTTTTAGCAAAGAACTCAAATATGATCTGTTCTGCTTTAGCTCCTTCTGAATTGTTGTTGTTACTCCTGTTGTGTGAAGATGACATCTTTCTTTTTCTGAGAAACCAATCAATTGAGAATAGTTCAAAATCAGTAACCCTACTAATTCCACATTTGATCAAACCGATCATAATCTCCAGTAAAAACCCAGAATCATAAATATAGTTCTCGATGATCTAAGAAACAAAAATCAGAGAGTAGAAACAAAAAAGAAAAACTCAACCCAGAACAGAGCAAGTAGAATACAAAACTCACGAACTCATGAAAAAGTAAACATCAGTACCTTACCGAGTCACCACCGACTTGTGTCGCTGCTTTTTAAGTCTTCTTCTTCTTCTTCGAACTTATTCTTCACTGTTTTTTTTTTATATAAGATTTTATCGGCAAAATTGAAAGAACCCTAAACGACGATTGTTAAAAAAAAAGGACAAAACTTTCGATTACAAAAAGTTAGTGTTGCGAGTTCAAAACTATGGGAGACGAAATTGAATCAAAACCATGAGGAATATCTGGAAATCAAGCAAGTTAGTTATCGTCATTATCAGATAAGTAATACTAATTCGTTCATTCTAAAATTCTTTATTTTTCCAGAGACGATTTGATATCTTCTTCGTGACTCGTTCGATACACACTTAAATACTTTCAATTTTTTTATTTTAGTTTTTTTTCGAAAATTATTATATATATATTTTTTAATTTTGTTAGTGGGTCCCATAAACTAGGTCCTTCGTAGGTAAGGGAAGTTTGGAATATATAGTTTCAGTTTATTTATTTATGTGACCGAATGTTATAAATTTTTTACTCTTTGGCTTCTGCAATTAAAATTAGCTAAATGTTTTTTTTGAGGAAAGATTTGTTGCAACTGAACAAAAGAAATTGATGCAAATTATTTATTTTGTTTATTGGATATGCATCATAAGATGTGATAATATAAAAAAATATGATTTTTCTGATATACAACTTTTTTTTTTTAGTTATAAAAATGTAGATACGCAATGAAAAAAAAAAATTAATAAGAAAAAAATCATAAGTCTAAGATATGAGATAACAGCAAATCATGAAAAGATGACTATGTAAAGCAAAAACGGATAAAGTTTTATTAAAAAAAAAAAAAAAAAAAAAAAAAAAAAAAAAAGACTGATTAAAATTTGATTAAAAGTTAGATTTATCAATTTTTAAAATTATCTATTCAATTGTGTATGTAAAATGTTAATCTTTGTAAATTTTAAATTAAATCATCCTAAAATCTTTGATAATTTTCTCTATATTTGCTTTTGTTTAACTTTGGGAAAACTGTTTATTTTCTTCTTGAACTAAGTTGTTTTATCCCATACATACCCATAATTTTTTTCTGTGCTTAAACCCTCATGAACTTCAATATAATTTGAATTTACAACACAAATTTTTAAAACAGATTTCATTAGTTTTTAACAGACATGATGACGTGAGAACTTCACACACATTGAATAAGTACGACATGCAAACTAAAAAACAGATACTTTAAACAATTTTTGTAACATTAATATCTGCGTCTATTACATTTTCATATGTGCTTGTGTTGGATCGATCATATAAAAATGAGCCACAAATAGGTTTTAGTTGGGCCAAAAATAAGCCCAATTGAATTGGGCGCTAATATGAATTTGAATTTGAGCCCATATACAATTTCAAACGAAATTTTGTATGTTTGCTAATTGGTAGTCTTTGGCTCTATAACGCACTTCTTCGAAACCAGAACACAATAATAGATGTTAGAGTTGGATGATTAATCTTAATAGAAAGATCACTTTAAAACATAATCCTCCATTGAGCCAAAGTGATGTTTCAAACATAAAATATTTTTCAAACACATCAACACTAAGGATCCAAATAATAGATGTTGTACACATGTTTCTCTTTCCATCCATTAAAAACAAAATATCAACTCTAAGGCTATACTATACTATCGATTTTATGAAGCAAGAAAAATCTTTCTAAACATATTATATGCTGCATGTATTTGTTTCACCCTTTGGGAATGTATTCTAAATTAAGGATGTTTAAAACTATGACTATTAATTTCGACGTGGAAACTAGTATCATATTGAACTTTCTTGTAAATAAATTCTTTTTTTTTGGTAATGGGTAAATCACTACGAGATTTCAATATTTAAATTCAATAACTTATCATTAGACTACCTGACATGCAAAATATTTCCCATGATGCACCAAGTACTAGAGAGATAAATGATGAATCCTATATATCTCATAAGTTTCTCATCAATTGCTCATTAAATTAATTAAAAGAGGCAAAAAAGAATTAAAAAATGATAGAAAAGTAGGGTTAAAAAGCAAAATATCCCACTTGTGATTTTTCATTTTTGGCGGTGGTCTAATCCATGTCCACAACCACAAATTCAACCATATCTCTCCAAGTCTCTATCTAGAATTAAATCAACATATAAATACACAAATTATAAAGCTATTTATACACTAAAGCCCCTTTCTAATTTAAAAGTTATGAATATTTACTCAAAATTTGATGTGTTACTGTTAAGTAAGAGGAATATATATAATGGTATGTAGTATATGCTTAATTATCAATGTTAAAGTTTTTTTGTAACATCTTAACAAGCACTGCAAGTAAATTAGTGAGCCGAGGACGACCCTCAGGGCTCAGGCTGCTGGAGAATTGGGTTTCGGTTTTTATAACTACATAAAAGAAAGAATAAAAAAAACATGAAACGAAAACAGTTGATTAAAAGCTAGTAAACACGTACGGGACCATTAAGGTTTGGGAAGATCATGTCCACCAAAAAGACAAAACTTAAAATCCAGACGATAACGTTTGTGGAGTAGACGATATTGAGCAGATTACATCTGTTTCGTTTTCTCCTTCTTCTTTTTTCCTTTTTCTCTTTAATCTGTTTTGTTTCCTCCTTTTTATATTGTTGCTTTTTTAGCAAAAAATATGAATTAAAAACTATATAATACAAAGCTCACATATATGCAGGCAGACAAGTTTCTGGTTTAGATCTTGAGATATCATTCCAATATCAGTAAAGAAGATTTTGCGTATATTACCAGTAAAGAGTAAAGAGACTAATATCATCAGATCAACATTGACCTATCTATCTTTTTACTGTCACTATTAGTAACCGTTATTCTAAAGTACATTTGTATATTATATAGTAAATTATGTGACTTTGGTTGCAATCATTTCCAAAAATTAGGTAATTTACTGAAAGGAAAAGAAATAAACGTTTTCAGATATATTTTGATTTTTCTCTTAAAAAACAGTGAGAATTATGAATGAAGCGACACGACACATGTGAGAAAAGCTCAATAATACATGAGAATTATAGAGCAACAAAACACAACACTGCTTTACAACTATCAAATACTAGTGTCGCCAAACCATCATAATAGAGATACAACTCAACAAATGTCCTCTTGATTATAATCAGAATTATATATTATTATATGATACAATACCTATCAAGTTTTGTTTTTGGTTGTAATCAAATTATTTCTAGGACGAAATGATTGTCCCTACAAAGCAATTGGTAAGGATATGGTAAGAGGCACAATCTCTCTTTATACACAAAGGAAGGACTCATGGGATTGGATAAGCTCTTTCTGGGTCCCTAATTCCTCATTTCATTTTCAGAGAAAGAAGTTTCCAAAACCAACATTTAGTGATCTCTATATATTATATTCCTATTCCCCACTAAGTATCATCAAAGCTATATATAAACACCACTTTGAATCACCCAAGGCAATAAACCAAACCAAAACTTCCTAAGAAAAAAAAACAGAGAGATTTTTTTTCTCTTTCTAAAGCTTTTTTATAGAGTAAAGATGTTTTCAGAGCACTTACCTTCTTCTTCATCTCAAGTTTTCCAAGAACACTTCATCGACAGTTTCGTCTCCAGAAAATTGCTTCAGCAGATCCCATTTGCCCACAACGCTCAACAAGCTCATGTACCTGATAAGAACAACTTGAGCGGCAATGTTCTCATGCTGCTCTCTATCCTTTTGTGCGGTATCATCTGCTCCCTCGGGTTGCATTACATAATACGTTGTGCATTTATACGTTCTCGAAGTTTCATGATCTCTGATCCCATCTCTATCCCATCCACACCAAGAGATTCATCAGTAAACAAAGGGATCAAGAAGAAAGCTCTCAAGATGTTACCAGTTGTGAATTACTCACCTGAAATTAACCTGCCAGGGGTCGGTGAAGAGTGTGTCATCTGCTTGTCTGATTTTGTTGCTGGAGAACAGCTACGTGTACTTCCCAAGTGCAACCATGGATTCCACCTTCGCTGCATCGACAAATGGCTTACGCAACATATGACTTGTCCGAAATGCAGACACTGTCTGGTTGATACATGCCAAAAAGTCTTAAGTGACTGCGATGCAGCTGATCAAGTGGCAGCGACAGCAACGGAGAGCATAGATATCAGAATTTCTCCTCTAGAACCTGAAGCAAGAGTAGCCACTTTTAGAGAAAGCAGCTAGAGTATGCCAACAAAACAATCATAATTTCAAATTTTGGCTCTCCAGCAAGATTATAGTTTCTTTATGTCACTAGCCATAGGATGTCAAAATCAAACACAGCAGAGTTTTTTTTTTGCCTTTTGTTTTTCTCAAAGAGTACAGAACATATACCTTAAGCTTTCTGTGGCATCATACGTTCATCAGAATTATCTGAATCTCTACTTCTTTGCAATACTCACAGCCAAGACTGACAATCGAAATTGTCATCTGCCAAGAAGCTTTTCAGAAATTTCCTCTGCATATTCAAATCACAATCACAGAGTAGAACTAGTAACTAAGGTCTGGAAAGAAATGGTTTCAATGAAGCTTTGGGCACCAAGACCAAGGTGCATGAAGAAGCAGTACTAAGACTACAGAATGTGATCTCAGTCTGACCTAATCGGTTACATATCTATTCACTCACTCACCAACTTGGTAGACTAACACCATCAATAGCCCCATTTGACCCACAGTGAGTTATTTGGTTAAGAATAAATAAGGGATTCTTCGTCGCAATGATAAAGAAATGAACTCAGTGTGTTTGGAAAGAGTAATGGACCCAACACATAACAAGGTCAAACTAATCCACCTAAGTATGTGGGTAGAAGTCAAACCTAAAAGCTACTTTGAGGAATGCTTATAGTATTTTAAGATATCAGGCAACACCAACATGGTATAAGATCATAATGGAAAGCTCCACTTTAACAATCAATCATTTTTCTATAACAAGAAGGAGCTGCTAAAGTGATAACACATGTCCATTGGCAGATGTACCTATGCTAACACATCTCTATTGGCAATAATCTGCAATTACCACACTCAAAATCCAAATAGTAGTCATTTAAAACCAAGATAAGAGAACAAAACATTTCCATCCAATCTAAAGAACATGGCTAGATTGCCAAGATCTATATAATTCAATGAAGTCTAGAATTTACCTCAACTGAGAGAAGTTGAAGCCTATCGACTTGATACATAGCTTGATATGTATCCCCATCTTTAACAATTTCTCTGAATATCAAACTCCCCATCCTGAAACTGAAGCAAATCCGAGTCATGCTAAAATAAAGTTGGAATCCACAATCCTGAGTAAACTACTGATAACTGATTTAACTATGAGCAGAATGCTGAGATTATTTTTCAATGTCACTGTGAGATCTTGGAAATCTGAATTTTAAAATGGAACAAGATTTCATAAACAAAAAGAGCTCCAGATAGATCTTAAAGATCCTAGTCACTTGTGATTGGAGTGAAATAGATAAAGTGCAAGAAAAAAATATATTTTACACTGCCCGAGTAAGAAGTGAGAGCTTAATAGCAAATGAGGCTTTGCATAGAAAAGAAGTGTCATTGGTTAACAACATAAGAATGTGATTTACAGGTAACATAGGTCCACTATGCAGCTGAGAGATATGAAATGATATAGAATCTTACTGTTGTACTAGATCATAGTCCGAGATAATTGCAACGAATTGGTAGGTGCAATTTTCCTGTGGGGAGAAGAAAGATCTATTATTAGCATAAAGGAAAATCCAACGGTAGTTGTGAAGGAGAAGGATTAAAATAGTATGATAGAGCGTTAGGCAAAGCCTTCTTGTTGGACCAAAAACTTAAATCAATAAGAAGACACATAGTTCAACTTTTTCGAGTATAATGGATAGTAGAGGTTCAGTAATTCAGAACCATGCAACTGAAAAATCGAAAAAGTCTGTCGGCATACCATTGTAGAGGAAAATAGCTGGACACAAAAAGTCTGTCGGCATTACCAATTCATCCAAGCCAAAATTGAAGTTCTCTGCATAATCATGAAAAAACATTAGTAGGAAAAGATTGAAAGAAGTTACCAAATGACAATCAGTGAGAAATGCAAGTGAATGGCAATAATTCTGTCCCACCAAGGACAAGTCAGACACTGAACATCAATAATGAACCTAGACAAATAATTAAAAAGTACAAAAGCTCTGTATTAGAAATTGCAAATTCTAGCACAAGAAAAGATTTAATTAGTGTGCTCCTGAAATTATTGTCATGGCTCTTCAAACACATTGAATGCGGCCAAACCAAATCAAAATCAAATGCATCCGGAAAAAGTGTTCCAAATACAACTTATCTCGACTCATTCAGAGAGATACAGTATTGATACAACTTAATTATTGCTTATCATATTCCTTTACTTTAATAATCACAAGGTAGGAAGAGCACCAAAGCAAGAATGTCAACCAAAGAACGCACGAGTATCACATGGTATTCCAAGCAACATAAAAGCAATAAAGGCAAAGTTTATCACTTTCAGGCAGGGATAAAAAAACAGACCACTATATGTTCTTACCAGCTATATGGAACCTAGTGGCATGAACAAAAGGAAAGACAAATCATTTTCAGATTGGCTTAAAGCTTTTCTGTAATTTTCAGAGAGAGACTAGTGAGGAAGGATAGATCTTCCCTGCTTCGCAACATCAACTTTTTCCCCAAAATACAAAAAAATCTATGCCAAAAGAATGCTTAGATAAACTATTATCATCGAAAAATCTTGCTTTAGTTACGTGCCACAGTAAGAACGTTTGAATCTAGATTCATGTAGTTTGCGCTGGCAATTTGCAGTAGAAGACAATATATCATAAAGTAAGCAAAAGGAAACTATATAGATCATCTGCTTTAGCTATGATTTAAATCATATGTACGAGACTGGCTTAGATAAAGGAGCAGAGCTGGACACTAATTTAGAGTGATCTTTATCGATAAAAGTAGCCTTTAACAGGAATCATGGAAGGGGCTTTTTGCCTTCTGGCTGCTAACAAACTTTGGTTTACTACGGACGAGACTGGCTTCCTGTTTTCCAAACAAAAGTCCATGAACGTTTCGCTATTCACCACAAAAACACCAAAAATTGAAACAACAAAGAAAGAGAGAGGCAAGTGACATGAACCAAGACCCAAGTAATGTACTATCTGAATGCTATTCCAAAGATGGAAAGTTCATGGCGGCTCTAGCTAAAGCTCATGGGTCCCTGTGAGCAATTCTAGGTGATTTGATTTGCAAAAGCCACTGCCACATGTCACTACCATAGCAGAAAATGGTACGATGGGCCCATTTTCCATATGAAACCACACTAAGATTATACAAATTCAGTGGAGAATCCATATAAGATGCAGACTATTAAATAAAACAAAACACTAAAGGACCTTGCTAATTTTGCTAGCATCCACCAACCATAATTCAGAAAATTCAATTAAAACATTTTCTCACTAAATGTAAGAAAGTATATGGAAACCTTTACCTTTCCACTATATATAGAACCTGCAACAGAAACACAGAAGATCTATCAATCTAACTCTTCAAACTAGGTTATCATGTCGACCGCAACTTCTGCTCCCACTACCAAACCAACTGAGCTCTTCCAAGATATTCGGGGAGATTTTTACTCAAGAAGACTGCTACTTCATACAGCTTATCAACCACCTACTGCGGCATCACCGCCGTTTGCAGATGCTCATGAAGCATCACACTCCTACCAAAGTCATATGAGCTTTGATGCAAATGTTGTCATGGTCCTATCAGTCCTCTTATGTGCACTAGTTTGCTCACTTGGACTGCATTCTATCATAAGATGTGCACTAAGGTACTCCAATTTATTATCATCCGAAGCTAGTGACGAGTTCTCAGTTCGCTTGGCCAACACAGGGGTCAAACAAAAAGCCTTGAAGAGTTTCCAGACGGTAAGCTACACAGCAGAACTGAAGCTACCTGGCCTAGATACAGAGTGTGCCATATGTCTCTCGGAGTTTGCATCGGGAGAGCGAGTCAAGCTTCTGCCGAAGTGCCACCATGGATTCCATGTCCGGTGTATAGACAAATGGCTCAGTTCACACTCATCTTGTCCCACCTGCAGGCACTGCCTCATTCAGACTTGCAAAAAGATAGCTGGGTACAGTGAGACGGAATCATCACCTAATCAACCACAACAGAACGTGCATATATCACCGCTAGGACCGGAATCATTGATACGCGGTTTTAGCTAAACACAGTCAACTAGGCTTAGGTGCAGTTATCTTTTATAACCTGATATACATGTACTGCCACACCTTTAGAAATAGTCAAGATCCCAAAGTATCTGAAGTTCAATATTCAAAAACAACGTAATCGTTTCCACTGTAAAGTTTTAAACATTATGAAATGTTGTTTTCTTCACTCTTTTACGCCAGAAAGTGTACATTCCACAAAACGACACTCCAATAGAAGATCTTAGACTCTCACGTCAGTGAATGAAATGATAAACAACTAAAAATCCAAAGATAAGGAAGCTGAGAAGGCAAAACACTCAAAACCAACCAACTTGGTCAACTAAGAGAATTCCTTAAATTCCCAGGTTATTAAAACATGGCTATGCCACTAGTGTCTTGTTTACTAGTAGTGATTATCATACAGATTAATGCAAAGCTATGTACAATAAATAAATTAGCACTCCACAATAGAAGACCGTTCTTGATTTTCTCTACCGACCTATATTGAGTAGGCTGTGATGATAAACACACAACATAAAAAACGTGACAAACTAAGACACAAAGAATTCACAAGACCCCACAAGAGAAAAAAAAGGCTTTGATATAATTCATCCACCGAAAATGAAGTTTATAGGTTACACCTAGAACAAATGGCATAAAGTAAAATGGAATCTGAGCATGAAACCACCCCTATAGTCAAATCAGATGATTAACAAACAAACATAGAAAAATGGGTGGTTTAAAATATAGTGCTAATCATCATAGAAAGTAAAAAATGGTACGATAAATTAAGAACCAGTGTTGGTGCTGTCAAATATCAACATCTATTCTACCAAATTGAGGTTGCAGATTCTGTACCATTAAGAGACCAAAAACCAATCATTTCACACTGAAAGAGAGAGCAGTAAATGTACTAGAACTGCCCTTAAATAGACAACCTTTGGAATATTTCGAGAGACGGAACTAATCAGTACAGTGTAAGAAGAAAGGCTAAACTAAAAAATACTGCATCAGACCAAAGTCCCATGGTTTCCAAATGAATTCTACATGTTCAAAACCCCTAGATGTGTCAACAAACACAAAAATCATTCTAGAATCGAGAAACTAAACGAGAAAGACAAGCAGGATCAATGTGGTTAAATTAATGTTCCAAGTTTCGACTTAATCAACTAAGCCCAGTGAAAATTAGGTGAAATTGATTTGAGAAATTTATACGAGAATCAAACGAAACTGCATGAATTAGAGTTTTAGTAGAGCGCAATTGGGAATTTGAAATATAAATACTACCTCAAATCTTGATATAGAAGATCTAATTGCTCAGCTCTGAAGATCACCTCTTCTTCCTTGGCGCCAACAATTTTCAGTACTCTAAAGCGACTGGACCAGTAGGTGTTCCGGGTCACCTCGCTTTGGGCCTATTAAAAAGCCCATTATGGTCTGGACTGTCTTTTTTTTTTGGCAAAGGGTCTGGACTGTCATGTTTATATTTTCCACATCAAATCAAGTCAAATTTTCCCAAATAAAAAGAGCATAATCATTTGTTTTGTGGACTTACCATTTGTTTCATAAATCCCGAAATTGATTTATACACAATCCTAACCAGTTAGAACCAGTTAGCTGCCGGTGTGCAACTATGAAGTCCATTCCTGATCGATATTTATATGGTTATAGGCTTATAGCCTAAGCTTATTCACCTAAAAACAAATCAATGGTTAGCTCTATAGTCAAGTTTTTTATTCATGTAATAATTGACTAACTTTAATAATTCAGTTATGTCATCCATTATGTAAAAGTGCATCAATCCTCAAAATAGAAAAGTTATATCGGTTATTATTTTAATTTTCAATATATAAGATAGTTAAATTTTGTGTTAAAAATAGAATAGAAAATGGAAATTTAGTAGAGTGATATTCCATATTACTTTATTGAACGGATGTCAGTATTGTTTGTGCTACTGCTATATATCGTCTCTAAAGTTTGTACGGATCGACCAGTATTAATGTACTATGTAGTCTAGTATTTGTGTTAGAGTTGTTACTGTATCAACTATCAAGTATCATCGCTCATATTCAAATTCGTATAATACATGTTGATAGAAAGGAAAAAAAATATAGATGATTACTTAATGTCACATGTATTTCGACCAAATGTTCTTTTATTTATAAACTTAAACGTTAAAAGAGTTTTCAAAACACATTCTACCTACAATTTTTCTTCTTTCACGTTGTTCTTAACTACAGAAGATTTGATCTCTACATTAAAAAATATATATATAACGAAACTCTGGAAACATCATTGTTCGATTGGTTTCTATTGCAAGTTGCATGTAGGGTTTAAACCGATTTTAATTTATATGGCACAAATCCATTATTCCAAAAAAGAAATAGAACTTTATGGGTGGATTGTGGTGTACCACTACTAGTAAAGTTGAGAGGAAAAAAGCTAGATCTCTGGGATCAAGCAAACTATTAATTACATACCAAATCAAGAAAACTAACCTTAATTGACTTTTCTCCAACAAAAGATATGAACGTGGCCTGCCATTTATATGAAAACTTTATAATATAAAAAACATGAACGTGGTCTGGCCTGCTTTGCATAAACCAACCCATATAATAAATAGTGAGAAAATTAAATGTAATGATAATAGTAGCAATGTATAAATCAAGAAGTAGTTTCGTAATGATGGACACAACGTTTTCGTAGGTGCCAGCTTCATCACCTTCCCACATTCTCTCTCTTTCTCACCTGGTACGATCGTAACCGGCACGTGCGATTCACGTGGCTCGCAAAAAAGTTGACTTTTTAGCTTTGATTTAATCTCAACAAACATTAAAAAGTTTATGATGATGAATGATTAGTTTGCTTTTTCTTTTGTATAACATGAGAGGTTACATGTTATTGCTCATATCTTTCACTTACATAGCGCATCGCACGATGATGATTTGATCTGATATACGGTCTGATGGTCATATGTTCAGTTTTTAAGCTAACTAGATGAGTTCAAATACATAAAATCATAATATATGCGTATAGTTAAATATATTTCACCATAGAATAGCTAGCTAACTAATACATGGATCGATGCCAAAAGTCCCAAAACTATATAAGTGACGAGGACACCAACAAACTATTCGTCACGTCGACAAAATTTAGAACGAACTTAATTATGATCTCAAATACATTGATACATATCTCATCTAGATCTAGGTTATCATTATGTAAGAAAGTTTTGACGAATATGGCACGACAAAATGGCTAGACTCGATGTAATTGGTATCTCAACTCAACATTATACTTATACCAAACATTAGTTAGACAAAATTTAAACAACTATTTTTTATGTATGCAAGAGTCAGCATATGTATAATTGATTCAGAATCGTTTTGACGAGTTCGGATGTAGTAGTAGCCATTATTTAATGTACATACTAATCGTGAATAGTGAATATGATGAAACATTGTATCTTATTGTATAAATATCCATAAACACATCATGAAAGACACTTTCTTTCACGGTCTGAATTAATTATGATACAATTCTAATAGAAAACGAATTAAATTACGTTGAATTGTATGAAATCTAATTGAACAAGCCAACCACGACGACGACTAACGTTGCCTGGATTGACTCGGTTTAAGTTAACCACTAAAAAAACGGAGCTGTCATGTAACACGCGGATCGAGCAGGTCACAGTCATGAAGCCATCAAAGCAAAAGAACTAATCCAAGGGCTGAGATGATTAATTAGTTTAAAAATTAGTTAACACGAGGGAAAAGGCTGTCTGACAGCCAGGTCACGTTATCTTTACCTGTGGTCGAAATGATTCGTGTCTGTCGATTTTAATTATTTTTTTGAAAGGCCGAAAATAAAGTTGTAAGAGATAAACCCGCCTATATAAATTCATATATTTTCCTCTCCGCTTTGAATTGTCTCGTTGTCCTCCTCACTTTCATCAGCCGTTTTGAATCTCCGGCGACTTGACAGAGAAGAACAAGGAAGAAGACTAAGAGAGAAAGTAAGAGATAATCCAGGAGATTCATTCTCCGTTTTGAATCTTCCTCAATCTCATCTTCTTCCGCTCTTTCTTTCCAAGGTAATAGGAACTTTCTGGATCTACTTTATTTGCTGGATCTCGATCTTGTTTTCTCAATTTCCTTGAGATCTGGAATTCGTTTAATTTGGATCTGTGAACCTCCACTAAATCTTTTGGTTTTACTAGAATCGATCTAAGTTGACCGATCAGTTAGCTCGATTATAGCTACCAGAATTTGGCTTGACCTTGATGGAGAGATCCATGTTCATGTTACCTGGGAAATGATTTGTATATGTGAATTGAAATCTGAACTGTTGAAGTTAGATTGAATCTGAACACTGTCAATGTTAGATTGAATCTGAACACTGTTTAAGGTTAGATGAAGTTTGTGTATAGATTCTTCGAAACTTTAGGATTTGTAGTGTCGTACGTTGAACAGAAAGCTATTTCTGATTCAATCAGGGTTTATTTGACTGTATTGAACTCTTTTTGTGTGTTTGCAGCTCATAAAAAATGGCTGAGGCTGATGATATTCAACCAATCGTGTGTGACAATGGTACCGGTATGGTGAAGGCTGGATTTGCAGGAGATGATGCTCCCAGGGCTGTTTTTCCCAGTGTTGTTGGTAGGCCAAGACATCATGGTGTCATGGTTGGGATGAACCAGAAGGATGCATATGTTGGTGATGAAGCACAATCCAAGAGAGGTATTCTTACCTTGAAGTATCCTATTGAGCATGGTGTTGTTAGCAACTGGGATGATATGGAAAAGATCTGGCATCACACTTTCTACAATGAGCTTCGTATTGCTCCTGAAGAGCACCCTGTTCTTCTTACCGAGGCTCCTCTTAACCCAAAGGCCAACAGAGAGAAGATGACTCAAATCATGTTTGAGACCTTTAACTCTCCCGCTATGTATGTCGCCATCCAAGCTGTTCTCTCCTTGTACGCCAGTGGTCGTACAACCGGTTAGTACATTTTAGGCTTTTTGTTTATACTCATTGATCATTATTTGAACTGAGCTCTGATTATCTTCCATTGAACAGGTATTGTGCTGGATTCTGGTGATGGTGTGTCTCACACTGTGCCAATCTACGAGGGTTTCTCTCTTCCTCATGCCATCCTCCGTCTTGACCTTGCTGGACGTGACCTTACTGATTACCTCATGAAGATCCTTACAGAGAGAGGTTACATGTTCACCACAACAGCAGAGCGGGAAATTGTAAGAGACATCAAGGAGAAGCTCTCCTTTGTTGCTGTTGACTACGAGCAGGAGATGGAAACCTCAAAGACCAGCTCTTCCATCGAGAAGAACTATGAATTACCCGATGGGCAAGTCATCACGATTGGTGCTGAGAGATTCAGATGCCCAGAAGTCTTGTTCCAGCCCTCGTTTGTGGGAATGGAAGCTGCTGGAATCCACGAGACAACCTATAACTCAATCATGAAGTGTGATGTGGATATCAGGAAGGATCTGTACGGTAACATTGTGCTCAGTGGTGGAACCACTATGTTCTCAGGTATCGCTGACCGTATGAGCAAAGAAATCACAGCACTTGCACCAAGCAGCATGAAGATTAAGGTCGTTGCACCACCTGAAAGGAAGTACAGTGTCTGGATCGGTGGTTCCATTCTTGCTTCCCTCAGCACATTCCAGCAGGTAAAAATTGATCAGATTTTGTTTCGAATTCTCTTACATGCAAATTGAAATCAAAGGCTGATTATTTATGTATATGTTGGTTACAGATGTGGATCTCCAAGGCCGAGTATGATGAGGCAGGTCCAGGAATCGTTCACAGAAAATGTTTCTAAGCTCTCAAGATCAAAGGCTTAAAAAGCTGGGGTTTTATGAATGGGATCAAAGTTTCTTTTTTTCTTTTATATTTGCTTCTCCATTTGTTTGTTTCATTTCCCTTTTTGTTTTCGTTTCTATGATGCACTTGTGTGTGACAAACTCTCTGGGTTTTTACTTACGTCTGCGTTTCAAAAAAAAAAACCGCTTTCGTTTTGCGTTTTAGTCCCATTGTTTTGTAGCTCTGAGTGATCGAATTGATGCCTCTTTATTCCTTTTGTTCCCTATAATTTCTTTCAAAACTCAGAAGAAAAACCTTGAAACTCTTTGCAATGTTAATATAAGTATTGTATAAGATTTTTATTGATTTGGTTATTAGTCTTACTTTTGCTACCTCCATCTTCACTTGGAACTGATATTCTGAATAGTTAAAGCGTTACATGTCTTCCATTCACAAATGAACTTAAACTAGCACAAAGTCAGATATTTTAAGATCGCACCATTTTATATAACCCCAATCGTCAATTCTACTGTTTCAAGTTTTACACCAAAACAATTACGAGGTGTATCTATTCGTTACTCTTTTCGCTTATTAATCCTTTTACATGATGCAAAATATAACAAATTAATTTCAAATTGTCCTGCACATTTGGTTTATACATCTTGATTCCAAAAAGTCAACTCGTTGAAGAATTAATCAATACTCGAAACGAGTCTTCCTTGGGCCCTAAAATATTGTCCTATCTAGTTGATGCTTATATAGCATATATGGGCTAATAAATTGGGCCTTAGCTTTGGAAAAGGACGTAGAACTTGAAACAATTTTTATTTTTCTTTTTCCGGCGAAACAATTATCTAATTACCAATTTAACCCCAATCCTTTCTCAGTTTCTCTCTTCCGCGTCTCTCCTTCTCGTTATCCTGCAAATTAGGGTTTAAGTAAGAAAAAAAAGCTAGAGAAGTATCTCGATCTCTTCTTCTGTTAGATTCTGCTTTCCTTTGAGATTTGCTAGTGTAATCGTAACCTCCGAAGACCCAAGATGGCTCGTAATGAAGAGAAAGCACAGTCGATGCTCAACAGATTCATCACCCAGAAAGAATCTGAGAAGAAGAAGCCAAAAGAGCGTCGACCTTACCTCGCATCAGAATGTAGAGATCTAGCTGAAGCAGACAAATGGAGACAGCAAATTTTGAGAGAGATCGGTAGCAAAGTAGCTGAGATTCAGAACGAAGGATTAGGAGAGCACAGACTTCGAGATCTAAACGATGAGATTAACAAGCTTCTCAGGGAGAGATATCATTGGGAGCGGCGAATCGTTGAGCTAGGTGGTCACAATTACTCGAAACATTCGGCGAAGATGACGGATCTAGAAGGTAACATAATCGATGTACCTAACCCTAGTGGTCGTGGTCCTGGTTATCGTTACTTCGGAGCTGCTAAGAAACTTCCTGGTGTTAGAGAGCTTTTTGAGAAGCCTCCTGAGCTGAGGAAGCGTAAAACTAGGTATGATATATATAAAAGGATTGATGCTAGCTATTATGGGTATAGAGATGATGAAGATGGTATTTTGGAGAAGTTGGAGAGGAAATCTGAAGGAGGGATGAGGAAAAGATCGGTGGAGGAGTGGCGGAGATTAGATGAGGTTAGGAAGGAAGCTAGGAAAGGTGCTAGTGAGGTTGTGAGTGTTGGAGCTGCAGCTGCTGCGGCGAGGGAAGTGTTGTTTGAGGAGGAGGAGGATGTTGTTGAGGAGGAGAGGATGGAGAGGGAGAAAGAGGAGGAGAAAGAGAGGGAATTTGTGGTTCATGTTCCGTTGCCTGATGAGAAGGAGATTGAGAAGATGGTGTTGGAGAAGAAGAAGATGGATCTGCTTAGTAAGTATGCTAGTGAAGATTTGGTTGAGCAGCAGACTGAGGCTAAATCCATGCTCAATATTCATAGATAGAAAGGTGATCATCTCTTCTTGTAAGGCTTTTTAATCATATCATAGTATAATTTTATTGTCTGTAGTTTCTTTTGCAGTTTTTGATCAGAAAATTGACTGAACTGCTGTGTGTTTTAAGAAATTTCGATTAGAGGAATTCTAAAAATTTGTTGATGTTTCTTATATTATTACATCCTAGATTATGATCTTAGAGAATTTGCTAGATCTTGATTTATATTTCCTTAGTAGTCCTGGTCTGTTTGAGAGTATGATAAGGCTTCTGTCGAGTAATGTCATAAAGCGCGATCAATCTATAACAACAACGTACATTCTTGCTTCATTAATCAAGAGTTTCACTGACCTGAGTAATTGACCTAGTACCCTTGTATGTGGAGCTTAGATTTGCAGAAACTGTTATTTCAATGGGACATACTTTAGTTAGTGCCTTAGTGGCATGCATTAGGATGCGAAGGAATTCGTATTATATCTTCTCTTGAATTGAATCTGAGAGGCTGATACATCATCTCTATGCTTCTCAGATGCTCTGTTTTACCAACAAACTCAGCCGCGATGGTCTCTTGCCTAAAGAAGAAACGATGTTGGGCGTTTGAAATATGATTTCATGGAAACAAATGTGAAAGACTCAAGGAGAAGATACAATGTCACTTGGAACTGAACTAGTGTATTCTATTATGTAGCTCGACTTTTGTATCTTTATACTTCTGAATGTAATGCTCATTGCCTGAGGTTTATACATTGTTCCTTTGGCTCTAACTAGATTGGTGCTATGCAGAGACATAAGTTGAGACCAACCACAAGCATTTTTCTGGTTTTGATTTTACTCCCAGTAAAATATTTATTGAGTACGGACAAAACATCAAAAATCAGAACAAGACCGTTGAGATGGATAATACTTGTCTAGAGATACGAACCACACCCACATGTTCCTACACACAATCCCCAAACCATCTCTCTAACCAATAACACTTTTTCTCTCTTCTCAGTCCTTCAATGGCGGACTACGACGACGAAATTGACCAGAATAACCAACCTTTCATCCCCAAAGAAACTGCTCTACAAGCACTAAACTCAATAATCCAGCTCCACTTCGAGAAAACCTTAGAGAAGAAACGAGCCATTGACCACCAGAAGAAGAAGCTCCACAAGCTATTTCAGCTCTTCTTCATCTTCCTCGCCGTAATCTTCTTCTCCCTCTCTCAACCCTCAGGTCGTCTTCACTGCCGCCATTGCTGGGCACCCATCTGCCTCCTATCCTTCTCTCACCTCTTCTTCTACGTCTCCGTCGCTCAAACTCTCCGTTGCATCAACGGCTTCAAGTACCAGCGTCGCTGCCATAAGCTCACTCTCGGTCTCGCCACTCACAAGCTCCGTTTCATCAAGTCAAGAATCGCTGCCGGAGATTTCCTCGGTGGAGGCGACGGTGATGAGGCCTCTGCTGCTGCTTGGGATCTGGAAGTTCCGTATCAAGAACCACCTGATAGCTACTTTGGCAAGTTTAAGAGAAATTGGGCTCTCTATTTTGGGTTCTTGATCCTTCTTTACACTTTCATGATCTCTTTCTCTGTCGTTATCCTCTGTTTCTGAGATCTCTAGAGTGGCATTTTCGTAAATTTTGCAAAACCCATCTGTTTCTTATTATTCATTAGTCCTCAGCTTTAGAATGATCAAGAAGATTGAAATAAAACAAAGTTAGAATCTTTGACATTTGATTCAATCTGGTTACTGAAGCCCTAGTCAATTACTTGATTGAGAGATGGGATTAAGACAGACAATTAGCATTAATAAATCAATTAATCACAATCAAAAGTTTTGAATTTTTTTTCACAGACACAAACACAAATCCAACGGTGACAAAAAGAATAAAAGAGTTGAAAAAAAAAATTCATAGGGGAAACAAAACACAAAAACACAGCAAGGAAGATTGTTTTGAAACTAACAAGCTAAATCAATGGTCTCGGCTAGGAGTGGTTTTGTTGTTGTTAGCTCCTCCTCTACGAATCTCCTCGCTGCTCGAGGAAGACGGGTCAAGCCCGTATTCGCTCGTGTTCCCGTACTCGCTGCTTGCACCGTACTCATGACTATCCAATGCCACTTTCCTGAACTTCTTCATATCCGCACTGTAAGTGCTTGAGTCATAGTCCGAGCTTGAACCCCTCCCGAGGAATGAGCTTTGTCCCGCTTTCCCTCCTTCGCTTAGATCGTCTAGCGTTGCATCTCCCTCCAGAGCCCGAACAATCTGTTTTAACATTGGACCATAGTGATCATTCTCTTGGTGTAAAGTATATGTTTAAAAGAGTGGTCATGTTCAAAAGTAAAACTTGCCTGGCTCATCTTAGGCCTGCGTCTAGCTGAGTGCCTGACGGCTGCAGCGGCACAAGCAACCATTTGTGCCATCTCATGAGGCTCGTATTGGTTTTCGAGACGTGGATCAACTAGTTCACTGTAATCTCCATCCTGAGCTGCGTTTAAGCATATGGGTCTTGCCTGTGTAAAAAAAGTAACCAAGTTTGCATTAGATCACAAGATTCTAACAGAGGAACCATTAATGTGATGAATATATTTAACCATATGATTACGGACCCAATCGACCAAACTGTCTTCCATTTCACCAGTGAGATCAACAGGTCTGCGTCCGGTAACTAGCTCAAGAAGCATCACTCCAAAGGAGAAAACATCTGATCGGTCTGTCAGTTTCCCGCTTGACGCATACTCTGGAGCCAAGTACCTGTCGTTTGATTCACAATTTGAGATTCTTTAGAGAAACAGATTTTCGGATGAGATTATAAAACAAGAATGTTTTTGATATAGAAGTAAGAGCTAATGAAATTTGCAGGAACATTTTTCATCAGCTGGTTTCGCAGTCTTTAGTACCCGAAAGTTCCCATGATACGAGTGGAGACATGCGTAACATTGTCTTGAGATAGCTTCGCTAACCCGAAGTCTGCAACCTGTAGATTTGAGCCAGTCCAGTTAGAGAAAAAATAATACCAACGAATCTGAAAACATTATGAGTTTAAAAATTATAAGAACGTACCTTAGCCTCAAAGGATTCATCAAGAAGAATGTTTGAAGCTTTAATGTCTCTATGAATGATTCTCGGATGACCTAAGTCAACAAAGTCAAGAAAACAAATTTTGATCACAACCTAATCAAACCACTCAAAAAGATTGAATTAATAATTTAGATTTTTGTTTTGACTCACAGTCTTCATGTAAGTAAGCAAGTCCTTTAGCTGATCCCAAAGCAATCTTGAGTCTTGTAGGCCAGTCAAGAACCTTGCCACTTTTACCATGGAGATGGAACTCAAGTGTGTCATTAGGTAAGAACTCATAAACCAACATCCTCTGTCCTCCTGCAATACAATATCCAACAAGAGACACAAGAAACCGATGATGAACTCGGCTAATGATGTCAACCTCAGCCTGAAACTCGCGCTCTCCTTGCCCGCTTCCCGCTTTCAGACTCTTCACCGCAATCTCTTTCCCATTGGGAAGTATTCCCTTGTGAACATATCCGAACCCGCCTTGACCTAACAATCTTGATTGGGAGAAGCCTTGAGTTGCAGCGGCTAGCTCGTCGTAGGTGAATGTGCTCTTGTTGAAACCTAGAGCCACTGAAGGGTGAGGTGGTGGTACCGACGGACCATGTGGTCCTGAGTAGTTTGAGCTAAAGTCGCTACTGTTTCCATTCATACCGCCTGAGACTGGCGGTGGTGGTGGAGGCGGCGATGGTTGCCAGCTTCCTGGTGGTGGTGGAGGCGGTGAATTCATCCAGTTATTATTCCCGTTGGATCCAGGATACTGCTGAGACAGATTCATTACGTGATCGCTCTGGTTATTGTATTGCTGCTGTTGGTATTGATCACCTAAGATAAAACAGAGAATTGTTTTCACCTTGTATCTTGGATAACAAGAAAATGAAAGAAAATCATGATAATGTTTCTTGGGTAACAATATTTTGGAATATTATGAAACTCAAAAACTGTCATGGTTTTTCAATCATATCTCAAATGGATTGTGGAATGTGATTAGAAGTAAGGTTCTTAAGAAAATGCTAGTTTATTGATTAGCTTGGTGCACAAGAAAATGTTCTAAAGTAGAAACTAGGTTAGGCAACGGCTAGGTTTGATGGGTTTTGTATTTACCTTTGCCGGTGGCGTAGCCGTTTCCTGCATAATAGGGCATTTGATGCTTCTTTTTTTTCTTACGACAGCAACAGACGCAGAACAATATCATAACAAGAAACAACAATCCAGCACCAGCCACAATTCCTACGATAGCAGCCGTGTTTGGTTCATTGTTGCCGGAGGAGTTGGAACCACCACCGCTTGATCTAGGAGGAGCCAGCGCTCTTGGTGGGGAAGGAGAGTTACGGTCAGAGTTTCTGGAAGGAGGCGGAGGTGAACGATTGTTGCTTCCTCCGCCATTGTTTTGGTTGTTGTTGTCATTGTTATTCCCATTGTTGTTATTGCCATTGTTGTCATTTCCATTGTTGTTATTACCATTGTTGTTATTGCCATTGTTGTTGTTGTCTTTGTTATTCCCATTGTTGTTGTCGTTGTTGTTATTACCATTGTTGTTGTTGTTGTTGTCATTGTTGTTATTACCATTGTTGCCATCATTGTTATTGTTTCCTTGCGGAGATGGTGGTGATTGTGAGTCTGAAGAAGGCGGTTGAGGTGAACCATTTGAGGAATCATCGGGCGGAGGAGGAGCTGGTGGTGAAGGAGAGGAGGAATCAGAAGGCGGAGGAGAGGATTGTTGTTGATTGTCGGATGATGACGGAGATGGTGGTGTAGGGGACGGCGGTGAATTCTCCGGGGATTGCCCCTCCGCCATAATCTCTCTTTCGGTGTTTTCTTTTTGTATATGATTTTATTTGTAAAGCTCTCTCCTTTTTTTGTTTTTTACGAGAAAGAGATAGAGAGAGAGATGAACAGAGAGAAAACACAAAAACCTCTTTGTGTGTGTTCAAATCCTATTTTTAAAAGAGATGCTTTCAAATCTTTGTTGTTGCTGTTGTTTCTGTATTGGTATTGTCTTCTTTTTGTAGGGTCTATATTTGGGTATTAATACAGCCATGCAAATTATGTACCTTCAACTAAATTTGTAAAACAAGAAAAAGAAAAATTACAGTCTAGAATTTGATTACTTGGTTTTACCAAAATAAAAATAAAAATAAGCATGCTCTCGTTGAGAGTTGAACTCAAGACCTCCCGCTTACTAAACGGGTGCTCTAACCAACTGAGCTACGAGAGCTGCTTGCTGATCAAAACCAATGTACATATAAGTTTGGTAAAGTATAGTTTAATTATTAGAGGAATGATTCACTTTTAGTAAGAAGACAAAATAATAGTCACAAAAGAAATTAGAAGACAGATCAGGAACAGCTAGAAGACTCTTCAGGGCACAGAGAAAACACCCACCACATCACCGTCTTCTTCAACAAAATTTACCACCAGAGATCGCAGATATTTCTTCATTCTATCTCTCTCTTTTAGATCCGATTCGATGCCGTCCCGTAGACGTACCCTCCTCAAGGTCATCATCCTCGGTGATAGCGGGTTAGGTTTCTCTTAACATACTATTTTTTCTTATGTGATTTTGAGTTTTTGGGTGGTTTCGTTTTCCGGGTTTATGAGATTTATCTCGGATTTTGTTTAAATCGTTTTCTTTTGAAGTTTAAATTTGATATCATTTGTTAATCTTTTAGATGACTTTTGTTGAATTTTGTTGTCTTTGTTTTGGTTTGTAAACACTCAAAATTGATCTGCTTTTAATTAAAGGTTTCATGGTGGTGTTGTTTGTTGTTGTTGATCCAAGTATCAGATATTTTCTTCTGTAAAAAATTCAAAATTGAAGAATTGAGATGACATCATAGTCTCATCAAACATTGACGCTTGTAACTTGAGTTCACTATACCACGATTTATTTGTCTGTAGATTGTTTAGAGTTAATTTGATGTTTAATGATTACTTGTTGTTTCTCCAAACTTGCTTATGATCTGATGTTTGGTTTCTTATTAACATTTTGCATGTTCTTGTCTGCATCTGATTTGTGGGTACTGAGTTTGTGCTTGACATTCAAGATCATGTTGGTTTTGTTATGCATTCGTTTTGACTCTTTTTTTTTTTTTGTTTCTCTCTGTTGTTACGTCCTGAAGCAGAAAATGTTTGTGTTATGTCATGACTACATGAAATTGGTGTCTTTACTTGAGTGAAACTAATTTTGACTTCTCTGACTTGTGGTTTTGTAGGGTGGGAAAAACCTCTTTGATGAATCAGTATGTTAATAAAAAGTTCAGCAACCAGTACAAGGCAACCATTGGAGCCGACTTCTTGACCAAGGAAGTACAGTTTGAAGATCGACTTTTCACTTTACAGGTTCCTACTAGTGCTTTATTAGTTAGTCACTCAATATTTTTTTTGAAGTAAGATGCTTGTGCTCAGCTCAACCTTTCACATTTGTGTGAATTACCTTTCTTGCTTGAGCTCACTCACTTGTTCCTGTCTTTACTTTGTCAATGTGTTTATTACAGATCTGGGATACAGCTGGACAGGAAAGGTTTCAGAGCCTTGGTGTAGCCTTTTACCGTGGTGCTGATTGCTGTGTTCTTGTATATGATGTCAATTCCATGAAATCATTTGAAAATCTGAACAACTGGAGGGAAGAATTTCTGATCCAGGTAACATATTCATGCCTTTTCTCACCTCTGTAGACAGAAGAATTCCACAATAAGCAACTACATAAACACTGAGTGTAATATCTCTTGCAGGCGAGTCCATCAGATCCAGAGAATTTTCCATTTGTTCTTATCGGAAACAAGGTTGACGTGGATGATGGAAACAGCAGAGTGGTATGTGCTTGCTTAATTTTCCCATTGTTTATCAATCTTTTGTGAGATGGATGTAACATTAATGTCTATATACAAACACTCATTTGAACACAGGTTTCAGAGAAAAAGGCTAAAGCTTGGTGTGCTTCAAAGGGGAACATTCCTTACTTTGAGACCTCTGCCAAGGTAGGTACTAATGTGGAGGAAGCTTTCCAATGCATTGCCAAGGACGCATTGAAGAGCGGAGAAGAAGAAGAACTGTAAGTTTCAAAAACAAGTCTTACTTCATACATTATTTATATTACGGGTTTGAGTCTCAATGTTCTCTTACCTTTTTCTCTTTCAATAGATACTTGCCAGACACAATCGATGTAGGGACGAGCAATCAACAGAGGTCTACAGGGTGTGAATGCTAAGGAGTATCACCAGAAGGAAACGAGGCCTCTCCTCCCATTATCTCTTTTCGCAAGTTATGTCTACATTATTACTATGTTGTAAATTTTTTCTTTTGTGTGGAAAAGGGATGAGAACAAAAAAAGAAGGAACCCTAAAAAAAAAAGAGATTTGTTTAGTGTTATTTGTGGGGATTTTCATTTATCATGCTAGCTAAATAAATACTCACTTTCATCTTAATTTTAAGTGATGTTTCTTGTTTGCAAAGAAACACTAATAGCTATTATGATAAGTTCACCAATAAGAAAAGTAGAAAATACAGGACATACCAATGGTCCAAAGAAGGGAATTTAATGAAAAAAACCCTCAACTTTGGCTAGATCCATTTTTAAACCCTAAACTATGTTTTTAGTAAAACAAATCCTGAACTAAAACCTGTTAATAAACTTAACCCCACAGTAATTAAATATTAATGGGATATTAATTTCCAAAAAAAAAACCAACGAGACATTTGTATTTAGCGCAAAAACCACATGATGTTCTTTAAAACTGTTTTGAATTTATTACAAAAAAACGTTCTAAATGATTTTGAATTGCTTAATTAGTTTGGATTTTAGAAGCTGAAAGAAAGACACAACAACTTAAAATAATCCAAAGAGTCATGCTTAAATAAATCCAACCAACATAACTATCGAAGCTGTTGCAACACAACAATATTTGTCACAAAAAAAAACAATCGTTTCAGAGGGACAAGATATTCTAAAGTAAAGACTTGTCAAGCATTAACTTTGAAGAGAAGATTGTATTTGCTGAGTGATAGGGTTCTCTTCATCCATTGTTTTCTGTTTTTTCCTTGGTCGTCCTTGAGGTTTCTTGGGTGGTTTTGGCACTGCTTTACGCTTGCATGAACGTTTGTTGTGTCCGACTTGTTGACAGTTGCTGCAAGTCTAAATATGCAAAGATTAAATTAAATAATTTGAAAAGGAAGATCTTGTGAAACATAATTCATTGTTCTCTATTTTACCATTTTAACTTTTTCACGTGTATAAGGAACTTTTTGAGGTGGACGATCTTCAGTTGGATCACGGATTCTGTCATTGTTCTTTGGTCGATTTTTGGAAATTAATATCCCATTAATATTTAATTACTGTGGGGTTAAGTTTATTAACAGGTTTTAGTTCAGGGTTTGTTTTACTAAAAACATAGTTCAGGGTTTAAAAATGGATCTGGCCAAAGTTGAGGGTTTTTTTCATTAAATTCCCTCAAAAGAACTACATAAAAAGGGAGCATCCAAATTGGGCAACTCAAAATTCAAATATCAACTTTAAGAAATGAATTATTGGGAAAACTGAAAATTTGAGTTGATTTTATCTAAGATCTTACATAATGTTCATTCTATTTTTTTGTCCTTATATTTGTTTTTAGGGTTTATTGAACAAATTAAAAAATACTGCAAAATATAGAAAAGAAGCTCGACTTCAATTGGTTTTTTATCAATGTAAGGAAACTCAGAAAGTTGAAAATAAAAATATGGAAATCAAATTACAAAAATACCTTAATACAGTAAACTCTAGTCATCGTGTTTCATTAAACTAAACACTCCTCTCCAAGTTAACCAATGGAGATCAAAGTAAAAAATATTTTAATTTACTCGTATATATTTTATTTTATTATTGTTAACCAAGTTTAAATTACTCGTAGAATTGGAAAGGGTACATACAAATTTCCCGCAAAGTTAGGAAAAAATATGTCCTTCCCCTTCCAACGAATCTCCTTATATATCTATTTTCTAAACTTATATTGGTCTAATTCAAAATTTAAACATCAATTTGAACAGAAACACTCTCCTCTCCAAGTTACAATTACAAATATTTTTGAAAAAAAAACAAAGCGAGATAAAAGTAAAATATATATGAACTTATTCGCATAACTGAAAAGAGGAATACAAATCTCCCGGAAATTTCGAAAGAATATTTGCTTTCCCTTCGAGCTGATCTTGTTTTATAAACCCTAGCTAATAAACTCTCAGCTAATATAAAACCAATGGCCGTGGCCCGTAAAAAAACACAGAAAACATTGAAACTACCGAGAAATAGTCGTCATCTTCTTCTTTTGTCTTCAATTTTCTTCGCTCTTCTTAATGAGGTTTAGGCTAATCTTCATTTTGTATCCGATGGCTAAATGTAATATATGTAATCTGAATCACATTACGAAACAGCCGTTGTCGATGGATATATATATCAAATCTGTTGAATAAGCATTGTCGGCACTTGAGAATGTAAAGTGATGATCAGCTATCGTATTTCATGTCGTAATAGTAGTCACGTTAGGGTGATATAACGAGGCGAGAGTTATATCATCATAGTGCGATTTCTATTATGACATAAAATACGTTTTGGATTTTAAAACACTTGACCTTCTTAAGTGCTGATAATGCTTCTTTCTTATGTTTTGAAATTTGATTAACTTAAGCTTCATATATCTAGTTTTTCGGCTGGTGAAGGGGTTTTGTTTTTTCAGAATTCCCCAATGTGGAGAGTGATGACTCATCAGTTTCAAGCGAAAATTACTCAAACTGTGTTAATTCCTTTGAAAAATAATATTTCTAGTAGTTATTCGTGTGCTTCGTTGGATCTTTTTACATGTTCGTATTGTCAAAAACTTGGGAGAATATAAAAGTTTGTCTTCTTATTTTAATACATGTTGTGAAATATTGTCTACAAAACTAGTGAGTGAGTTTGAGACGTATCAAAACTATTGTCTCCAAAACATTTGGTTTCGTGTGCTTTCTCTTATTTGTGTTTCATTCACCAAAAGTGTGTCGTGACTAGTGAGTTGATATTCTTTTAGGCTCTACCAATTTTGTTCACAGTACCTTTCATCTCAGTAATTATATTAGTTAAATTATTGCAACTCTCATTACGAAAACAGTCACACATACTAAATTTGTTACGCTAATTTGTTCGTTTTATCATTAAACCCACATACCATACAAATTACATATCTGATCAAATTTCCTACGAACTTTGTGTGTCTCCTTCCTTCCACTGCTTGTTTGATCCAATCTCAACCTCGGGATTCGGTACCGTCTTCTCGGGGTTACCCTTAGGCTTACTCTTGGAATCTCTCCACCTGAAACCACTGAAAAGCTCATCCATATCCTCAAGCATCCTCCCTTGCGTCTCCGGCAAGAAAGTGTAAAAGAAAACCCAAGCCACAGTCGCAATCCCTCCAAACAAGTAAAACGCTCCACCAGTAGTCATCGCTTTCGACATTGGAAGAAACGATATCGAGATCACACCACTAGTCACTCTGTTCACCACCACACCCATACTCGAGCCCTGTGATCTCAACCTCAACGGGAATATCTCCGAGCTATAAACCCAAGTTATCGGTCCAGCTCCTATCGAAAACGTAGCTACATAAGTCATCACCGTAGCTATAGCTACAACCACAGCCCACATCACTTTCTTCTCTGACTGGTCTATAATCGTTAGAGAAGTCCCTAACGCTGCTAGAGATAGTACCATTCCTCCTACGCTGGTTAGAAGCAATGGTCTTCTCCCGATTCTGTCGAGTAAGAAAGTGGCGACTAGTATGAATGATGTCTTCACTACTCCTACTGCTACAGTCGCTAGAAGCTGTTGGTGATCGGTTTTGAGTCCGGCGGTTTTGAAAATTCGCGGTGAGAAGAGAACCACCGCGTCGATACCGGAAGCTTGCTGGAAGAAATGGATTCCGATTGCGGCGATCATAACACGACGCACGGCTGGTGTTGGTCGGATTAAAAGCTCTCTCCAAACTCCTTCTCCATGACTGTTCCTCCTCGACACCTGAAATTATTGAGAAATTAGGTCAAAATCTGGCCGGAGAAATCGCGAATTCGAATTCAATTGGTTGAAATTAGGTCAAAATGTGGCCGGAGAAATCACGAATTCGAATTCAATTGATCAAAATCTCGATTCGGATTTCAATTGGTGAAGTGTGTAACCTGAACGACGTCGTCGTGGCAATCGGCGGGAATACCAGCGGCGTGTTTGATGTCTTCGAGACGGAGAGTTGCTTCGGTGGGGGAATCAGAGGTTTTGTCCAGAACGCGCTTGGCATCACCGAGACGGCCTTGCATAACGAGCCACCGTGGAGATTCCGGCATAGCGAGAACGCCGATAGCGAGTATCACGGAAGGTACGGCTCCGATTCCGAGCATCAGTCTCCATCCTACCTTCAACGGCAAGTTCGAGAAAGCCAGATTTGATACGTACCCGAGCATAATTCCGGCGTTGATAAACACCTGTACACGTCACCATAATCACTGCCACGTCAGATATTACTTTCATTCTTTTTTTTAGTATGAATAAAAGTCAAAATAAACCGCCAAATTGTTTGGTAATTTTTTTCAATGATAATTAAATTTTATTTCAAGGTTGATAAAACAATTATAATCTGGTCAACTTTAACAGTTTAGTAACACTAAAAAGCGTTTAAGTAAAAAAAAAATAGTTTACGATTATTATGTTTTATGTTTATAATGTTTTATCATATTGTTTAAGTAAATAATTAACACTATATGTTTTGAAATTTTTATGTAAACTATTATTGTTTTTTTTACCTCGGGGAAGGAATTGAGGAAGCCGCGGGAAGATGCCGGAGAGACTTCGGCGGTATAAACTGGTGCGATCATGAGAGCATATCCGACGCCGATACCGGCGATGAACCTTCCGAACATGAGGAAAGCGTAGTTAGGGGACAATCCCATAAGGATAGCTCCGGCGAAGAATATGGCTCCAGCCAACACGATAGTGTAACGCCGACCAATCCAGTCAGAGGTTCTTCCGGCGGCGCAAGATCCTATAAGTGAATAGATGTTGAGGCTTCCAGCGAGAATCCCGATTTGTAAATCATTAATCTTCAAATCTCTCTTTATATAAATCATTGCTCCACTCATCACTCCTATATCTGCAAAATATACACTTAAATTAGAATCAATAAAGAATATGTGTGTGTGTATATTATTGGTAGAGTTTTCATTTTTTGCGTTGACCGGAAAAGAGTTCAACGAGAAAACTATACCATAACCAAGGAGGATAGAAGTCATGGAAGCTAAGATAGCACACGCGAATGCATAATTGTTCCTCTTTGGTGGTTTAGCCGGCAGAACTGACTCCGGCACATGTTTCACCGGTGGTGGCGACGGGGCCGTTCGGTTTTCCGGTGTGGCACCTGTCATTATGATAGAGAATGGGGCGAGAGAGAGATAGAGAGTTGTGAGGATTAATGAGTAGACTAACAACAACTTGTGGTAAGGAGCTGTGTGTCTTATATAGAACAGACGTGTGTGTATTCAGAGTCCAATGAGACAAGGGCAAAATCGTCCGAGAGTATGGGAAAACTGTCCTAAAATATCGGTATCATTACATTTGTTTTTTGTTCTTGGTTAAAGAACATTTGCACGTTTCGTTTAGAGACAAAACAAAAACATTTTATCAGTAGAACAAACGGCAACTAATGATACATAAATTTCAGTTTAATATGTAATTAACTATGTATTATTGAATTATACTCTACCAACAAAAAGGACGACCACAAATAATAATAATAAATTGGAGGGCCTAAAGGTAATTACGAAAGGATACTTGTTGTCCATGACTCCATGTGAGCTTGTTGAATGTTGACTGTTGTTGTCGACTTGATCTTGAGGATTGAGCTCATATTACAGCTCAAATAATTTTATTTTATTTCAATTTGTAATATTTTATATCCTTCTGTAACATATTTAATGGTGAAAACAAGATTTTTTTTTAAAAAACACAACGAGATAATTAATATGTTTGTTTGATATGATAAGTGCTAGTTTATGATATACTTATACACTGCCAATAATTTACACTGAGATTCGGTCCAATGACATTACAGATTATTTATTTAAGTTCCTGATGAACCCATAAATATTAATTGGCTTTTGTTTTCTTATGAATCCGTAAGCTAGTGCATTTCACTCTGCGTACCTTGCTGCGAGGTTGAAATATGTGTTTCCACTTAATTAGCTAATGATGGCGAAAAAACAACTTATTAACATTACACATGTCACATGATGACCAAGAAGAACATGTAAATACTAAACTGTATGCATCTCTTATCGAAGAACAAATAAGTAACACGAATGTAATTGCAATTTTCTCATGCTTTTAACTGCAAAACTAATCTCTCATTTTCAAATTCTCTCGTAGCTTTAAATAATGACTATGCACGCATGTTTTCCACGTATAAGATCAGAAATATAAAATCCGATAGACTTTGAGTATTTATAAATAATTTAATTAATTGATTAATGATTTTTTTCACGTTCACAACTGAAAATTAAGAGGTTTACTATAACGATCGTATTTTCAGTCTTCTAATAAAAATTTAGGAGTGTTTATTATTTTAAAATATACAAATACTTCAGAATGATTTATAATGATTAATGCAAACAAATCGCTTGTGATGCATTTGTTCATCCCGACCACAGTCACCATTCAAACCCTAAAGTAAAGGGTCCTTCGCCGGGTCAACACACACAACAGTCCAAGACCACATGTATTGATTCCCGAAGACGATAATAGGTAATTTAATCATTCTAATAATGATGTTAAAAGATTCCTGCAAAATTTTGTATTATATGTTTGTTTGAATATATATATCACTGATATACTACAATATTTGATATTTGTGGATACTTGCAAGAAACAATCAAGCAGAGAAGTCGTTGGCTTACGAGAGCAATCGCTGTTATGAAGACTATGAATTTTCAAAACAACTTGCGTACCTTGTAGACTCTTTTAGTTTAGTTACAAGGAAAAAATTAAACAAGTGATTATCAAAAGTATTTCGTCCTCTTGAGATGTCAAATCCTCGTTTATTTTAATTCCTCTATTCTTAAACTTCGGGAGTAATATCATTATATACATGACACATATTGTGCATGATAATCTTAAATTAATGAAAATTATGAATATGTTTTACATATGATCAAGAAAAATGTACAATGCATATGACTGAATATAGTGAGCAAATACATAAGAAATGCGTTTGGTTTTTTCTGGATGACATCAGTTTATTAAATTTCTATACTATCTTTGGTTTCTTCCGGATGAGATAAGAGCCACGATTTATGAAGACATCAGTTTCTCAGCTTATCATATATACTTTAGTCTTTTGTGATCTTTCTACTAATTTACTATTACTTTTTTCTAAGTGCTTCCTTCATAATTCGTGGTTCTCTCACTATGATAATTAGCGTGTATCATGTAATGTTAAGGTAAATATTTTCATATAACCTTTATGAGCAACGATTTAACAATATTACTTTTAGAGTGATATTGTAGTTATCAATTTACCATATTAGAAAGAAACAAATCCAATAATTGAAAAAGTAGCAAATGGTGAAGTGGGCCAAGTACTAGCAGAAAAGGCAGCCATCATATGTGACCATAAGATCGGGCAGCTCGTAATTTTGGACTTCTATACCCCTTTTCGCATTTCCAGTGATGACTTTACAAATATAATGTAAATGATAAAATCATATAGTTTTTTTTTTTTTTCTGTGTGACTCTTGTCAGTATAATATCAGAATTGTTAACAATTTTCCTTATCAACTAATGCATCAGATAGACATCAGAAAAATCTTATCTATCATTTAATATCATCATCACCTATTTTACAAATGATAAAAAGCGTCCGTATTCAAAATCGGTCGACTTCAAAGTTGACTCCGAAGAGTAATATCTATGCAGTTGAGTTGGACCATCATTCAATAAGACAATACTTATTTGTTTTTCTAAAAACTTAGCGTAGTCTAGAAATTCAACTACTTTATTTTATCAGCATGATTAATATTATTAATTAGTTTGGAACATTTTATAACATGTCCAACGTAGAACAAAATCAACATATATGATTGTATTTGAAAGAAGAAACAAAAAAAAAAAAACTAATTACGATCGATCTCGCATTTTGATTTGTGTGAATTTGGATCCCTGATTAATTAGTTATAGCCTTATAGGTATGATGATATTTAAGCAAGATGTGTAGAGTTCCACCTAACCTTCTTCTATACTTAGAAAAGTCCACTATATTTAAAAAAGTCAACCACGTGTTTTGATATTTTGTGCTTCTATTTATTTTGAAAAGTATGTCTATTTATTACGTTTTGAATTTGTTAGATCTTGAAGATGATGAGAGGATAATATATATTTGTTCAACAAAATAGTAGAAGTGACAAAGTATATATACCATATATTGAGTATGTTGGGACAAAAACTAGTAATTCATATTATAGTAAGTTACGGATTACGTGGGAGCTAAAATTGATAAGAAAGATGGTTTATGGTAACACATCATGAAATATGATATTGTCGGAAAGTGGAATCTACAGAGCCCGCTTAAGTTTTTAATTTTTTTGTTTTGTTTTTGTTTTAAAACTTTTAATTATGAAAAGATATGTATTAAACATGTTACAGTATACACATATGGATTCCTCAGCTGGATATATACGTGAATCCAAGTTTCTGACAACTTAAGATGCTCTAAGACCAGCTATTATCAAACAAGTTATTATATATTTCGTTTAAACAATTTGTTTACATTGATCGGAAGTTATAAGAAATTAAATCCTCATAAAATACATATTTTCTATATATGGACGTAATACACATATATTAATCTGAGTTTCTACCATATACGAATAAAAGGAGAATTTGTTCACGTTGAATAAAGCAAATGGTGTCACATCCACAATCAATCACAACATATAGGGGATTTGTTGGGCCACGACTTAAATCAAAACAAAACAAATGTTCCTATCGATTTAAACATACCACAAATTCATAAAGCTCTCACTCTTTGTGGTTTCTATTGACTTAATTAAAACTCAGTAGTCGTTCAAGACTACCACAATTTTGTTTTCTTTTGCTACCGGTATTTATTATATATAACTCGTATGATAGTATCTGCTTAACGTTTTGCGTGGTTTGTTGTTTATGGTTTGATAAGTGATTGAAATTCTTCACGTACCGCAGGAAAAAAAGAAGAAGGATTTTAGTGGTTGACTAGACGTACAATTAGAGAAATAATGGATTGATGTTTAATAATATATGAAATTAGTAATGTTTTGGTCGATATTATCAAACAAATATAGGTTAGATGTTAATTAGAAAGATTATAAGGAAAATGAAATTATGAAAATCATAGATTCAAAAACGATTTTCGAGAATATATATTTCTGTTTTTATTGATATTGAACTTGCATATTAATCTATAAAATCTAAAGGCAATTGATCGGATATATATATAGGAAATATCTTTGTCCAAATTGAAATATTATTACATAAGCAGGCATGTGACATGTGATGTAAGTGAAAAACTAGAGATGAGTGGATTTGTGGACCTGTTAAAGCTGTAGACTTGTCAAATATGCATCTAGACAAACTAAATTAAAAAGAGTTCTTATAATGTGTTTTCTATGTGGAATATTCGACATCACACCAATTAGGTAAATCATGTAATAATTTTGAACATCATCATTGTGAACAAATGATTGTATAAGTACTGGGAACAAATAATTTCTCCATGTCTATTTTGTTTAACATATTAATTTATTTTTTTATCGGATGTCCCTGAAGAGTGAAGGATATTGATGGGTCGTTCCATGGAGTGATGGAGGTTGACACTCATCAAAGAATCCCGATCATTCATCACCATAACTGCCAAAAACTCCATGGCTGTTTCTGCTTTGGCTTGAGCAAGGTGCTTCCTTGTATTTAAACTCTCATCTTTGGATAACGTGTTCCAATTTTTGCAAACCAATCACACTACTCTCACAGATTTCGTTGGAAGCCTAGCGAGCACATCCTCTGCCAAATCCCTTGGAAGATCGGACAGCATCTTCTTCAGCAAGGATCGATGTAAAGCAAATAAGTTAGGGTTAAAGCTTAAGAAGCAAGTCTCCTCTGCTTCTGGTGGTTACAAATTTGAAGCCACATAAAACCCTAGCTGAATTTGCGTCAAGGAAAACAATCATCGGCTTTAGAATAATAAATTAAAATCTAATCTAATGGGCTTTTAATGTGGCCCAAGGTATAATTCAAATAAGATTTCAGCCCAACAATATTTTCGATATATAACTCAACAAGACATCAAATTGGCAATATGTCTAGTCTATAGGTCTGAAAACTGGACATGAAGTGCTTAAAGGATGGGTTTTTGCATCACATTCGCTCCATTAAATCTGGTTCAACCTTAACCGCAGTCTCCTCGAATCAACTTGTTAACCTATACTCAAAAAGTGGTTTATTGCGAGAAGCACGGAACGTGTTCGACGAAATGCTTGAAAGAAACGTTTACTCATGGAACGCAGTGATCGCAGCCTACGTAAAGTTCAACAACGTGAAGGAAGCGCGTGAATTGTTCGAAAGTGATAATTGTGAACGAGATTTAATTACGTACAACACTCTGCTTTCAGGGTTTGCCAAAACTGATGGGTGTGAGAGTGAAGCTATTGAGATGTTTGGTGAGATGCATAGGAAGGAGAAGGATGATATTTGGATAGATGATTTCACTGTCACTACTATGGTTAAACTTTCTGCAAAGTTAACCAATGTGTTTTACGGCGAACAGTTGCATGGAGTTTTGGTGAAAACAGGGAATGATGGAACTAAGTTTGCCGTTAGTTCTCTCATTCACATGTATTCGAAATGTGGGAAGTTTAAGGAAGTCTGTAATATATTTAACGGATCGTGTGTTGAGTTTGTTGATAGTGTGGCTAGGAACGCAATGATTGCAGCTTATTGCAGAGAAGGTGACATTGATAAAGCTTTGAGTGTATTCTGGAGAAATCCAGAACTGAATGATACAATTTCTTGGAATACATTGATTGCAGGGTATGCACAGAATGGTTATGAAGAAGAAGCTTTGAAGATGGCTGTTAGTATGGAGGAAAATGGGTTGAAATGGGACGAACACAGTTTCGGTGCTGTACTAAATGTTCTGAGTAGTTTAAAGAGCCTGAAGATTGGGAAGGAAGTACATGCTAGGGTATTGAAGAATGGATCATATTCTAATAAATTTGTTAGCAGTGGAATTGTTGATGTTTATTGCAAGTGTGGAAATATGAAGTATGCAGAGTCTGCTCATTTGTTATATGGTTTTGGAAACTTGTATTCAGCTTCTTCAATGATCGTGGGCTACTCGTCTCAGGGGAAGATGGTGGAAGCGAAAAGGTTATTTGATTCTTTATCTGAAAAGAATCTAGTGGTCTGGACTGCAATGTTTTTGGGATATCTTAATTTACGTCAACCTGATTCTGTGCTTGAGCTTGCTCGTGCGTTTATAGCCAATGAGACTAATACTCCTGATTCTTTGGTCATGGTCAGCGTCCTTGGTGCATGCTCTTTACAAGCTTATATGGAACCGGGGAAGGAGATTCACGGTCACAGCTTGAGAACAGGCATTTTAATGGATAAAAAACTTGTTACTGC
This sequence comes from Arabidopsis thaliana, assembly GCF_000001735.4. Taxonomy (NCBI): domain Eukaryota; kingdom Viridiplantae; phylum Streptophyta; class Magnoliopsida; order Brassicales; family Brassicaceae; genus Arabidopsis; species Arabidopsis thaliana. Next base: position 6,497,496 of record NC_003074.8, read on the forward strand.
ATTTGTTGACATGTATTCAAAATGTGGAAATGTTGAGTATGCTGAAAGGATCTTTGACAGTAGCTTCGAGAGAGACACAGTTATGTACAACGCAATGATAGCTGGTTGTGCTCATCATGGTCATGAAGCCAAATCTTTCCAGCACTTTGAAGACATGACTGAGGGTGGATTCAAGCCAGATGAAATCACGTTTATGGCCCTCCTATCAGCTTGTCGTCACCGCGGCTTAGTTCTAGAAGGTGAGAAATACTTCAAGTCGATGATAGAGGCTTACAACATATCTCCCGAGACTGGTCACTATACCTGCATGATAGATTTGTATGGAAAGGCCTATAGGTTAGACAAAGCCATAGAGCTTATGGAAGGTATTGATCAAGTTGAAAAAGATGCCGTTATTCTTGGAGCATTTTTAAATGCTTGTAGCTGGAATAAGAATACAGAGCTTGTGAAGGAAGTCGAAGAGAAATTGTTAGTCATTGAAGGATCTAACGGGTCTCGCTATATTCAAATAGCTAACGCTTATGCCTCCTCTGGTAGATGGGATGAGATGCAACGGATACGGCATCAAATGAGAGGGAAGGAGCTGGAAATTTTTTCTGGGTGCAGCTGGGCTAATATAGATAAACAATTTCATATGTTTACTTCATCTGACATTTCCCATTATGAAACAGAAGCTATATATGCGATGCTACATTTTGTGACCAAGGATTTGTCTGAAATAGATGAAATCATGATTTAATAGACAGAGAGGTATCAATTTTCTGTACATAAATTATATATCACTCACATGACCGAAGGTTGATGATCTCTGTCTTTTGTGCTTTAACGGTCAACATTTTTGTTTTGTTTATTATTTTGAAGTAGGCGGGAAAAAACAAGCAGCACCAGCACAAAGTGAAGAAAACAACAACAGAAACAACATCAGGCAGAGACCAACAACAACAACATCAATATAAATCAGTATAAGAAAACCATGAAAACCAAACCACAAAGCGAAACCTTCCGAAAGAAAACCTACTAGCAAGTTGCAGCAGCTAATCCACACTTCTCCGGGAGTTTCTCAGCGAGGTCAAAGCTCGATATCACGGACATTGATACTGTCTTTATGCTTACAGAGGCACTGGAAATCGGCCTTGGACAGGGCATTGCAGCAAGGGCCCAAGGGATCAATTCCGGTGGTCATTGGGTTCCTAGCCTACACATAGGGCTTGCAAGAGTTCAGACAAGTAGAAGTCATACCGCAGAAGATCTGTCCGGTTGCTGCCGTGAGTGTAAAGGCAAGAACCAAGGTAAGAACGATAAGCTTAGTGTTTGGCTCCATGGCTTTATATACTTTGAGAGAGTATTTACCTAAATGTCTTTTCAACAATTTGTTGGGTTTGCTCTTCTCTTAGCTTAGGATAGGCTATACTACCTGCTTCATAGGGTTTATATTGAGAGAATAGGCACGTAACTGGTGAGATTTAGATAAAACGAAATTATAATTTTAACATGAAAGCATGTTCACAGGCTTTTGATATTATTCAGTATCCATATTCATGAGCACATGTAGTGGAAATATCGAATGTCGAAAATGGTCTATACTATAGAGTAAGAAGACCCGTGAGACATTGACATTACTATGTTCCAATGTGATAACTCGTCACGGGTGTTTTGGTGGCCTCAAATTTTCTTAGGGGCTCAAATTCAATTTAATTGCTTTCACATGCACAGTATGTAGGTACTTGTACTTGATATATCTTGGAAGCATTATCCCAATTTGACAATTTATTAATGAGAATAGTTGGTGGTCGGCTCTGTGAGTTATGTAGCAGGCAAAATGTGTCTTATGGTTGTATTTTGTGTTTTATTATCCCAAGCTATGATCTAACATGTGTAGATGAATGTATGAAGACATTCTAAAATAGAGCTAATCATATATTGCAGCTTGACCTCACATTGCATAAGTAGAAAGTGGATTGATTCTTAACCCCGAAATACAAAAGTAAAAAATATTCCATCATGTGAAGTTGTGAACTGAAAGCAATGAAAGTTTATTTGTTTACTAATTTGAGGGAATTTTTTGCAGTCTCAACAAGTGGAACAGAACGAAGATTGAAATGCGTAGCAGAGGTCAAGTAGACACAGGCCAAAGAGACATAAATCCTGAACCAAATCATTGATGAGAAGAAGGTGAGATGTGTACAGATGGTGGTGAAGGCAATCACTGCCAAACAGTTTATGAGGTACTTCTTTGTGTTGAACTCTTTCTCTGTTCCTTCGTTAGGGAAATGACCATTGGAGTAAAAGTCATTGAGCAGCTGGTCTTTGAGCTGGAATGTGTTCATTAACCAAGCATTGATGTCCTTTTCTTGATTTGGGATTTGGGTCAGGTTGATACGACGGATGTGGATGTGAACTTCTGATGGCTCAATTCCATAAACGTTGTCTAAGAAAGATGGGCAGCGGGTTTTATAACCGATGGTCACATCATAAACTGCAAGTGCAATAGTGTTGCATCAGAGTTTGCGTTTTTCAAGAAGAGAGGAAAGGCCTAGGATCTTAAATCACTGATGCAAACCAGCAAAAGTATAGACAAACCTGCGTCAAGTGAGCAACTCAGTTCTTGCAAGCAGGAGACGAAACCTTTTGTCCTGGGAAGCAGCACGTTGTTCAGTATCGGAAGGCCATTTTCAGCAGCAAATTTCTTACTCCTTTGGCATTTAGCCTCTCTGCATAAAGTTCCATTGTAAAATGCTTTTAACTAAAAGGTCTCTAAACAAGAATGATACTCCAAAGAAAGGAAACGTACGTGTAATCTGTGCCCTCGGGGAAAAGAGCAAGCCATAAAGCGTCTCGGGGATCCTTAAAACTCGAAACTATCTGTCTCAAGTTTGCTTCATCGACTTCCCATCTCCTCTCAACTGGAATAAACTCAAAGAGGTGAAACGCCCAACCAAAGAGAGGTAATTTCATCAAACTACTCTTAAGCACATATTTGATATTCCCAATCTGGCCTTTACGCAGTGCAAGATCCCAGAAGTACATCCAATCAACTTCTGTTCGGTGGTTTGCAATGAGCAATACTCGATCCTCGCAAGGAACCTTATCACCAGAGAAGATAACTTTGGTTTTGTTAATCTTCTCAAAGAGGAAAGGCCACAAGGCGAGCCACGAGCCAAAGAAGAAGGAAACACATTTACGGCTATAGCGAATGCTGAAAAGCCTCAACACTACAGCTGATAAGAACCCCCAGAATATCAACATCATAAAAGCTGTTGAAACTAACACCATCAGACATATTATACCTCTTAACACTCTAATCAGAGACAACTTATCAGAATTTGGTACACTCTTTTTTTCCATTTTATACACCTTAAGATAATCTAATTAACCTCCCCCTTCTAGTCTTCTATTCTTGATGCAATGAATCACAAAGTTCATGAATTTCCTGTTACCAGAATCACCATCAGAGCTCATATGGTTGAACACAACATACTTCACCTGCAGGTAATGATCAAAGACACATCAAAATAAGAATCGATAGCAAAGTACTTTATCAACAGAAAACGAAAACAATGTCTTGTAATTTAATAGACTTATTCAAATTCATACAATCTGATTAATGTTGGATTAAAATAAAGAAGAAGCTTGTATTCTCAAACACATATATACATTGTCTAAAACAAAAACTCTCACCAAGATAATCAAGATTCAAGCACAAATCTCAGTGAGGATTAAAAAAGCCAATCAAGAACACAGCATTTGTAAAATTTATTATTGGAAAAAAGAAATTCAGACAGAGAAAGGAACCAGATAGAAGAAGACAGCTTACCATGGAACTGAGCTTCCAGGTTTTATTTATAAACAAACAGTGCAGAAGAAGAAGAATTTAATGGCCGAGAAAAATATCATGAAGGACTACGATCGTTTTGTGAAAATAGGCTCAGAGGTTGTTGCTAATTACGGTCTATGCCACTTCTCGTAGAAAGTAGTACTCTTAGGAAGGTGAGGAAATTTAAACCACTGTCCCCTCCTTTTTCGTCATTATTAAATTCGACACGTCATCGTGTTTCATTGTTCCCTTTATTCAGCTTATTATTATTTTCAGTCTATCAATTGGGCCGGGCTTTGAAAGCCCACAAAGGTTATTTATTATACGTTTATCCTTATATAAAAGAAAGGAAATAAGAAATTAGTTTTTCTCCTGCAGAGTGTTTCTCCTTCCTCAAGTCACTTTTTGAGTCGCAGCAATTTGGCGTTTGGTATCTCTCAATCTGCTGCTTCTCCTTCTCAGTCATGGTCATGGATATCGATTTCAACGAGTACAAGCTCAGGTGCGAGCTTCATGGCCACGATGATGATGTAAGATCTCTTTGCTAAATCCACTTCTTCTTTCTACTGTTTTGATTTCTCGTTTTCGTGATCGATTCTACTCTAGATTTTGAAATTAAGTCTTGTATTCAGTAGGGTTCAGCAAAATTCACCCTCGTGATTCCAATTTCACTGTTCCGCTTTTGATCCAGGGTTTTTCAATTCAATGAGCTGATTTGATAGTTAGTGTGAAGCTTTGTTTTGATTAGTTTTATTATTAGGTTGACTTCTCAACGAATTTGTACTCAATTTGAGAATTTTATCTAATAGGGTTTGATGTTTAACCTTGCGTGCCAATGGCATTAATATAGATCAAATTTATACAATTTTTCGGCAGGAGTGTGATTGTCTTTATGCTATTGAGCTTATGCAATTGAATAATAACTGTGATTGTGACAATGGAAACTCATGGTTTATCAACATCTTCAGGTTCGTGGGATTTGTGTGTGTAATGATGAGAATATAGCTACTTCATCAAGAGATAGGACCATAAGGGTTTGGTCACTGGATCCATCTGATAAGCGCAAGTATACCTCCGAGAAAATTCTGCTGGGTCATACTAGCTTTGTTGGGCCACTTGCATGGATCCCACCAACTGATGAATACCCTGAAGGAAGACTTGTCTCTGGGAGTATGGATACTTTCGTTTTTGTTTGGAATCTGATGAATGGAGAGAATATTCAGACATTGAAGGGTCATCAGATGCAAGTCACTGGTGTTGCTATTGATAATGAGGACATAGTTTCATCTTCAGTTGATCAGTAAGTCCTCCTGTTCATGTAATTTCCTTAGTATGACATTTACCAACTGTTTAGTCAATAATGCCTCTTACTTAGTATCCAGTGAGTGTACTAGCCTGCGGTTTTCCTTCACTGTTTCCCAGGAATTGTATCACATACAGGATATTATATGAATCTTAACCGTAGTTGTAAAGGTTTTATGAGTGTTAATTGTGTGCATTATTGTCTTGAGTAGCTTACTAGCTTTAGTAATACTGGGGTAAAGAGATCCATCAAATTTTGATTTACCCTCTACTGTTGTGTAATGTAACTTACATTTATTTATTTTTATTTGTAGAACCCTGAAACGATGGAGAAACGGTCAGCTTGTTGAATCTTGGGATGCACACCAGTCGCCTATCCAGGCAGTGATAAGGCTGCCATCTGGTGAGCTCGTTTCAGGTACATGATCCAGCTAAAGCTGTCATTTGATGCATTTGTTTCTGTTTTTTTTGTTGTTTTCTTGCTGCCATGGACTTCCTTATTCGATTGTATTTTCTAGTATGATCGTTTTGCAAGCTTAGGTTAAATGATTTTTTGGTTGTTCTTAAGATGCATATACTTCTTTTTGATTAGGCTTGACGGCATATTTTTCACTGATGTTACTTGTACTTACCAGGTTCAAGTGACGCCAGTCTCAAACTCTGGAAGGGTAAAACGAGTCTGCAAACTCTTTCAGGGCATACAGGTGAATTCATTACTCTCTCCCAAATTTCGTATCTCTCAAAATTTCCTTGTCAATATGAGAAACTGCATACCGGAAATAAGATAGAATCTGATACTAGCTGCTCTAAGATATCTTATCTTGTGAAGTGCCAAGACACTGGCCTGTTGTCAGGGATTCCTTGTTATTGGAGAAACTATTGTCTTATACAAGTATTTTTATTTTACAATGCAGATACTGTTAGAGGGTTAGCTGTGATGCCTGATTTAGGATTTCTTTCCGCATCACATGATGGGTAAGTTATTTGCTTCCAACAAACTCATGCCTTACTGAATTTCATTGTCCAAGTGAATCCTTATGTGCTTAACTCGAATTGTGTTGTCTTTTGCATGACCTGGATAAGTTTTGTGATCCGGGGATAATATGATACTTGAGTTTTCTCTTATTTATCCTTTCATGTGTTTGTACACAGCAAAGGTTGTAAATCACTATTTTATTTTTTCTAACAGTTCAATCAGGTTATGGGCACTAAGTGGCGAAGTTCTTCTTGAGATGGTTGGCCACACCTCCCTTGTTTATTCAGTTGACGCACATTCGTCTGGCCTTATTGTTAGTGCCAGTGAAGATCGTCATGCCAAGATATGGAAAGGTGATTACGGGTTCCTTAGTTTCTATTGATGCCTTGGCTGTTCTTCACTTATGTTTCACAGTTTTCTAGGTTATATGAGGTCTGAGATGTTTAAATTTGGAAAATATGTCTCCACTTTTCAGTATGTTGCTCGCTCTTAAAGTTTTCTTTCAATAATAAAGATGTCTATATATCATATTTTTGTGGAAGACGTGTTATAAATTTGATCACTTAGTTGCAACCTATGGAAAGTTAGTTGTTAGTATGTCAGACAGTAATCAACTGATCAGAAACCAGTTTGAAAGGCTCACGAAGATTGGTCTGCAATAGCTGTTATAATAGATATCACTTGCGAAAAGAGACTGACATTTTGGTTTAAAGCATGTTTAGATCTTATAGGTTGATCTATTGTTCTTACTTTGTTATTTTTGTTTTGGTACAGATGGAGTCTGCGTTCAGAGTTTGGAACACCCAGGCTGTATCTGGGATGCCAAGTTTTTGGAAACCGGAGATATTGTGACAGCATGTTCAGATGGAGTGGTTCGTGTTTGGACAGTACGTCATGATGCGATTGCAGATCAGATGGAGATTGATGCCTATGATTCCCAAATTTCTCAATACAAACTAAGCAGGTAATCTGATCATTTATGGTGATCTCTATTCTTATCGACTAAATTCTATGTCCATTGAGTTTTTTTTCTTCACGTGGCAATGCATATTATATGACCTGCTGACGGGGTATGCTTTCTTGTCTTTTATGCTCAAAATATAACTGCAAAGTATATGCGTGCTGTTCTTTATCTCAGGAAAAAGGTTGGCGGATTGAAACTTGACGAGCTGCCAGGGCTTGATTCTTTGACGTCACCAGGTACCATTTATTATCCAATTAATTGTAATATTAATGTTTCGTACGGGAGAAAGGCTAAATTTTAAAGAATCTCAAGAGAACACAAAGATAATTGATAGTGTCTGGCGATCAAATTTGAATAGATTAAGCTGGCATTCTTGTAACATCATCCTCTCTTATTTGATATATGTTCTCAGGTACCAGTGATGGCCAGACAAAAGTAGTAAGGGAAGGAGACAATGGTGTTGCTTATGCATGGAATATGAAAGAACAGAGATGGGACAAAGTAAGTAAACAGAATGAACTTTTATCTTTTTTTTTATTTGTCGACTGCATTTCGTTTTTGCTCTTGACCTGAATGCGGCTTTGCTATATATTAGATCGCATGCATGAATATACAGATAACTTCCCTTTGAAACAATTACCTTGAGGAATATTTGTTACTTTGTTCATCGAAAAGTTGCCATCGGATTAGGGCTTGTAATTTCCACGAATGAGCATGCTGTCTGGTCATAAATTGATAGCATGTACTGCCAGCAATTTGCCTTTTGCGAGGATTTTATTTAATGTGGCAACCCATACCTGAGAGGAAAATTTCATCTGATTTTGACTTCTGATCCTCCTTCGAAGTAGCAATCTCTTAAGTAGATAGCAAGTAAATGAGATAGATTTCTCTCTAACATTTGTTTGCATATGAAGGATTAAACATTGGCTTTTTAGTGTGGTAGAATGTTTTGAGTTCTCACTGCATGCCTTTTTTCAGATTGGTGAGGTTGTTGATGGCCCAGATGGTGTGGCTGATCGTCCAATTCACGAGGGAGTTCAATATGATTTTGGTTAGATTTTGACCTATTATGGAAACTTGAGAATCTCTCAAAATCGAAGAACAAAATTCTTAGCCCTTTTTTTTCTCTAGTTTTCGATGTTGACATTGGTGATGGGGAACCTATCCGGAAGCTACCTTACAATCGATCAGGTACCTGAATGCTCTTACTGGCCTTGTTTTATTACAAGTGCAACCACAAGAAACTGCTTCAGTTTTTGATACTTCAAATCTTTTCTTGTTTGGCAGACAATCCTTATGATGCAGCTGACAAGTGGCTTCTAAAAGAGAATCTCCCCTTTGCATATCGGCAGCAAATTGTTGAATTTATATTACAAAATTCTGGGCAGAAAGACTTCAACTTTAATCCATCTTTTCGTGATCCCTTCACCGGCGGTATAAAATTTTTGAAAATAATTGGTCTGAAATTTTGTTTTTAGGATTTTATTTTAATTTTGTGTTTTGCCTTTTATTGTGTAACAGCAAATGCTTATGTGCCTGGGCAAGCATCTCGTACAGCTGGTATGAATACACTGTCTGTGTCATTTTCACATAATACTTTCAATTTCTTCATTTCTTGTATTGTTCTTTTGCTGCCTCATGCTCTGACTCTTTTCTGTTGCAGCAACTCCGGCAAAACCTTTATACAAGCACATTCCAAAAGTACGCTGGTTCTCTTTCTTTATTAGTTATTACTGTTTAATGTTTCTAGCTTTTTGATCCTTTTTTCTTCCATAACTCTCTCCAGAGAGGTGTGCTAGTTTTCGATGCTGCTCAATATGACGGGATTCTGAAAAAGATGACAGAGTTCAATACTACTTTACGATCTGACGCAGTAAGCTTTCAGTATCAACTTTAGTCACACAAAATGATTAAATGGTTATTTTACTTATACTATTGTTGGTATTTATGTTTCTACAATTTTTCCATCTTTTGAAGGTAAACAATGACAAGTCCCTGACCGAACTCGAAGTATCCAGAGTAGGCGCAATCGTTAATATACTGAAGGACACATCACACTACCACTCTACCAATTTTGCTGACATGGATATTGCTTTGCTTTTGAAAGTGCTACAAGCATGGCCACCGGCAATGATGTTTCCTGGTTGGTCTTCTCTTGTCAATCAATTAGTCAAACAGAACTGTTTATTACATATTGAACTTTTGATGGTAGCCATATGTTTCTCAATATTATGAAGCCACAGCAAAGTCAGTTTTTTCCGAGATGCTTGTTAAACAATCTAAAATGAGATATGTTTTGGTTTATTTGGATGTTATTCTTGGTCTCCTTGTGTTTCTTTTGATGTTTCTTGCAGGCCATAAAGCATTTTGCCTTTCGCTGGCCACTTTATTTTTGTCTTTTGTTGGATATAGCCTTATGTTTATCTTGTGTCAAGCTCTTATACCTATGGTTTTGAATATGCAGCTACTGATATAGTAAGGATGCTCGTTTTGCATCATCATGGAGCAAGTCTACTTATCAAGCATGTGGAAAACAACAATGGTAATCATCTAATTCGTGAAGCTATGCTTTCTCAACATTAATGAAAGTACTAGCTAGTAGGTAATGTCCTTTATTAACTGGTATCTCTCTGTTACTATATATCAATCAGACCTGCTTTTGGATTTGATAAAGAAAGTTACAGAAGATTCTGCTCTTCCTGCAAATCTTTTAACGACTGTTCGTGTCCTTGTTAATCTATTCAAGAATTCTTCATTTCATTACTGGCTACAGACGCATCATAGTCAAGTAAGGACTCTTTCATTTCTATGATTTTATACCAGAACTAGGATGTGTGATGATCTCGATGAACCTACTAATTGGTTTAGCTGTGACTTGCAACCTGAGGAGAAATTTTTGGGTTTTATGTCTAATATACATTGCTTTTTTGCGTCTGGGCATATAAATTAAGTTTCTAATTACATTTAAACATAAGATAGTGCCTATACATGTGTGTGTTTATTATAATAATTTGAGAAGTGGTTTTAATTGCTGTGGATCAATGCAGATTCTTGATGCCTTCTCAAACTGTTATTCATCCCCAAATAAGAATCTGCAGTTGGCTTATTCGACGTTGCTTCTCAAGTAAGATCTCTCTTATATTACTTTCTTCTAGTTGGATTTTTGCCAAATTGTAGCTTTATTCTATTATTAAACTCTCTGTGGAGAAAGATCAAACCGTAATCTATGCTTTTGTTCTTCCTCAGTTATGCAGTGCTATTAATAGAAAAGAAGGATCAAGAAGGTCAAGCTCAAGTCCTTTCAGCAGCTTTGCAGGTACGCCTAAATTTGGTTATTTTTAACCACTGTTGCATACATCCAAATCCTATTCATCGTCACCGAGTTGAATCTCATCTGTTTTTATTTTGTCTCTGTCACTTGCACAAATCTCTGAGATCAAAGTAAAATCGGAGAAGACCAATGTACCAAATAGTTTATTATCATTTTTTTGGTGCTAAAAATATTTAACTTATTACTACAGGTAGCAGAAGAAGAAGCTGCAGATGTTGATTCCAAGTTCCGGAGTCTGGTAGCAATTGGCTCACTGGTTAGTTTCCGCAACAACTAGAGTAACGTAATCCACTTGTTGTTAATTACATAATTTAATCGGTGTGTGTTTGTAACAACAGATGCTTGAAGGTCTCGTGAAGAAGATAGCGATAGATTTTGATGTAGAGAGCATCGCAAAATCAGCGAAGGCGTCAAAGGAAGCCAAGATTGCAGAAGTTGGGGCCGATATCGATCTTGTAATTCGTCAGTAACCTTAAAAGAGAGTCTGTGATCGAACCCGGGATTTGAATTTTCAATGATTCCCTCAAGAATTTTCATATGATTCAAAATCACTTTTCCTTGAAATGCAATTCAACTTTTTTGTTTTCAGATTTCTGAATACTAACATATGTTAAAACTTAAAAGATTATGGCTTATGGCTTCCATTTTGAGTAGAATTTTTGATCACCCCACATTAACATTCTACTAAGCGAAACCCTAACGTTCTTCTTCTTCAAATGCCAATGTCTTGGCCTTATCCTCTTCCCCAAGCTAAACGCAAAATACTGCGGAAACTTCTTGAGCTCTTCAAGTTCTCTTTCCATGTCGTAAACGAGAAACTCGAACTTGGGCCTCAAGTTATCTTCAACACTGTATCCGAATATCGCCGGGATTCTCCCACAGACTCTAGCTGCTTCCTCGTGTTCGAAACCTATACTCTTCAAGAATCTCATCTTTGCTCTTAGCTTCTCAACTCTCGTGTTCAGCACGTGCGCGTTCGTCTTGCTGGCTCGGTTCAGATTCCGTACCCCTAGCTCCTTAAGGTAAACAAGCGTCGGTCTCAAGCAATACTCAACGTCGGAGAAGAGGATGTTCGGGCAATTTACGATTAAGCCCCTGGATTCTTCTGCGGAAGCTCCAAGCTCGCCGGTGAGAAAATCGAAGACGGGATCGAGTTTAGAGATGTCGAAAGTGGGCGAGAAGAGCTGTGGACAGAGGAAAACGAGGCGTGGGAAATCTTCGTCGGAGATTCCTTTCGATTTGAGGAGATTCACGGCGGAGAGGATAACGGAAAGATCATTCGCCGGAGGAGCAAGTCGGGGATTCTGAGGAACAATTCCGAGAGAAGAAAGGTGTCTTAGATTTTCACGGTGTGAGGTTTGGAATTTTAGATAGAGAGGCTTAGAGCTTGAAGGAGAAGGAGGAGACGAGAAAGACGAGAGAGGTTGAAGATGATGAAGTGAAGCAATAACAGCCATATCGATGATTCTTCACTTCTTACTTCTCATCCCGGTTCGATTTTATTTATATCTGTTAAATAAACCAGAAATTAGCTTTTGAAGCGGTTTAGTATGAGGCCGGTTCTGTTAACTACTATACTTCATGGACCTTAATATAAATTGGGCTGAGATAACAAAGCCCATCATTATAAAACCCCTAGACCAGAAGAATCTTTTTCTCTTTGCTCTTTAGATTCTCAAAATCCAGAGAGAGCTCGTTAGGAAAAATGAAGGCAGTGATAGGGACAGTGGTGTCGAACAAAATGCAGATGTCGGTGGTGGTAGCCGTCGACAGACTCTTCCACAATAATATCTACAATCGATATGTCAAGCGTACTTCCAAGTTCATGGCTCACGATGAAAAGGACTCCTGTAACATCGGCGATCGAGTATTTTCCCCTTCATTTTTTGAATTTGATATACATTTGATCAAGAGCTCGAAAATTTAGGGAAGCTCTAGGAATATTTGAACTCAACCATTGGAAGTAGACTTGCCTGTTTGTTATTAGGCTGCTTTGGAAATGAAACTTGATTTGGTTGTTTGAAATATTAGGTGAAATTGGATCCTTCAAGGCCTTTGAGCAAGCATAAGCATTGGATTGTTTCAGAAATCATAAAGAAAGCACGCATTTATTCTCCACAAGCTGCTGCTGCGGCTCTCAATTCCTCAACCTCCATTGCTGAGCAGCCCCCTGTTTCGTCTTCCTAAGGTGATTTAGTTATTGCTCTCTAATTTTTTGTATCAGAATATTTTGTTTCAGTGTATTGTCCTTTGATACCTTTAGTGGAACTGCATGAGAATTGAACTTTGCTGTTTGACATTTGAGTTTTGATACTGTTTCTAAAGGTATGAGAGGCTATTGTGTGGCAATATAGCTTGTTAGGCATCTTGATGTTCCATTCTTAAGTTCTTGGAATCCATTTTGTGCTCCCTACATTTTCTGTGTCATACCCACTACGATTTATAGCTAGTTAGGCATCTTGATGTGCATCTACCGTAATCTATTTTTCTTACCTTTTTGGTTGGTTAGGCTTTAAAACTCTGACTGTTCCTCTTGCTGCAGTTTTGCAGTTCTGGCGCAAACTCACCCCAGGGTCGAACAATGTGGGTCGCAGACGTAGCACCATCAGAAACAGAGAATGTGGTAACTTCGAACATAATCCATCAAGCTGTAGTGTAGTGCTTTAGTAGATGATATTGATCAGATTTCGATCTCCTGATTACTTGTATAATTGATGAATCCGAAGTTACAGATTATCTATTGAAAGTTTGATGAATAATTTTCACTCTAGCGAAAAAAAGCTAATTCAAAAAGACCAACAAGTTTACAGAGATTGTGTTGGTCAAAATCTATTCATAAGTGATGTTAAGAAGACCAAACTTACTCATCTAATTGGATATAAGCATTTGGAGAAAGTAAACGCCAATATGTAACAATGCATATAAGAATCCAGCGCCAAAAGTATTCAAATTCTAATGTGTCCTATGAAATGATTCTGGTTTGGATCCAAGTTTTGGAACAAACCAAACCGAATTAGCCTTGCCATGTCAGCATACTCCAATCAAACATTGATTGGTCTCTTGTAATGTTATGTGGGTCCCATCATATCAAGATGCAGTGGCAGACGCAGTAGAACTCTTGCTGAGTCTCAATTGTATCCATAAAGATAATAAAATTTGTATATTTCCTCTTTCCTCTGAGATTCCTTTGTCTGATCGTGAACTTGTAGTAGTGTTTTCGTGATAGAAAATTTTCAAAGTTAATGTGCATACACTAGCTAGTGAAGAAGAAGAAGACTAACTAAGAATGGAAGGAACTTGTTTTCTCCGTGGACAACCTCTCACAACAATACCCTCTCTTCCCAGCAGAAAAGGGTTTCTTCTCCAAAGATGGAAGACCAATCGGATTGTCAGGTTTTCAGGTTTTAAGAATCACTCGGTTTCTGGAAAGTCGAGGTCTTTCGATCTTAGCCTCAGAGCTTCAGGTACTACTAAAAAGTTTCAAGCTTTTTGATTACACTACTTCTGCATCTTTTGGTTTGACTTTGTTTGCTTTTCGTGAAATGGGACTTTGCTCGAACGTGATTCGCTTCTTCTCTTAACACTTTATCTGTGTCTTGTTTTTGCTGATGGTTTCTGCAATGTTGTCGTTTCCCAAGTCTTTAATTCTAGTTTCAAAGTTCTCATCTTTTCAACCTTTTGATCAGACACCAGTAGTCTCATTATAATTTTTGGCGCCTGAAGCGCTAGCTTTACTGCAACATTTCTGGTATTGATTACCTGGAATTCATAGATTTTTACTCATTTCCCTACTTGTTATTGAACAAAGGTCCCATTAGAGCAAGCTCTGTAGTAACAGAAGCAAGCCCTACCAACTTAAATTCCAAAGAAGAAGACCTTGTCTTTGTAGCCGGTGCTACTGGTAAAGTTGGTTCTAGAACTGTGAGGTCAGTTTCTTGCTTCTTTAAGTTTGAATGATAATTCACAATGCTGGTTGGTTGAACTGTCGAAGTGTCCTATCAATGTCGCCTTTCATACAGAGAGCTACTGAAGCTGGGATTTCGGGTTAGAGCTGGAGTTCGAAGTGCTCAGAGAGCAGGAAGTCTTGTGCAAGTATGGCTTACTTTGATTCTGAATATTTGCTATAAGTGTTTCATCATTTTGGTGATGTTTATCCGCAATTGATACTTTGCAGAGTGTTAAGGAAATGAAGCTCCAGAACACAGATGAAGGAACTCAACGTAAGAACAAAATGTTTTGATTTACTTACAATGATTTTGTTGTAGAAAAGTAACAGGCAGTGTCTGTGTCTTTAGCCCAGCTGTAGAAAAGCTTGAAATTGTGGAGTGTGACTTGGAGAAGAAAGATTCAATACAGCCCGCATTGGGAAATGCATCGGTGATTATATGCTGTATTGGTGCTAGCGAGAAAGAGATCTCCGATATTACCGGTCCTTACAGGATCGATTACCTAGCCACCAAAAACCTTGTTGATGCTGGTAAGACAAAAATAGCTTAAAGCGGTTTATTTTTCCATTCTCTCTTTCTTGTTTCATCATTGCTTCTTGTGGTATTATGAGCAGCAACATCAGCAAAAGTTAATAACTTCATTTTGGTGACATCCTTGGGGACAAATAAATTTGGATTTCCCGCTGCGATTCTCAAGTAAGTCTGTAATGTTTTTCTTTCATTACACACTTTTGGTCAGAACAGCCCATAAAACTTAATGGCATGTTCTTGTTATATGACTTCTTCTAAACACCTCGTTTGTGAAGCCTATTCTGGGGAGTTCTTTGCTGGAAGAGAAAAGCTGAAGAAGCATTGATTGAAAGCGGTCTTAATTACGCAGTGAGTAGTTCACAAAATAAAATAAACCAAACTTACAGTTTCACAGACTCTTTCGATTGTATCACATCTTAGAATTGTCTTTCCATCTTATTTCATCAGATAGTTAGACCTGGAGGAATGGAGAGACCGACTGATGCATACAAAGAAACTCATAATCTCACTCTTGCTCTAGACGATACATTGTTTGGTGGTCAGGTCTCAAATCTCCAGGTAATAATATTTTCCCTCGTCTCTGTCAGAGTGATATGACCAGATTATGAAGAAGAGCTTTAAGATTTTGTGGTTTTCTGCTTCCTTGTTATTGATCTCCAGGTTGCAGAGTTGCTTGCTTGCATGGCAAAGAATCCTCAACTTTCTTTCTCTAAGATTGTGGAAGTGGTTGCTGAAACAACTGCACCATTAACTCCAATTGAAAAGCTTCTTGAAAAGATTCCTTCCAAACGGCCTTATGTCCCTCCACCGAAGGTTAGTTACAGTATATTGCTTTCATCTCCTCTCTTTTCGATCTTGATTATCGCTCTCTTGTGATAAGATAGTTTATCTTTATTTATCTGCATTTCGGTTGTGGACAGGCATCAGTTGCAACCAAAGAGGTCAAACCAGTCCCTACTAAGCCTGTCACTCAAGAACCAACAGCTCCTAAAGAGGATGAAGCACCTCCAAAAGAAAAAAATGTGAAACCTAGGCCGCTGTCTCCTTATGCCTCGTAAGAAAACTTGTTTCTCAACCGCAAAAAAATAATCAAATATGTAACTAAAATGACCTATTGGCATGACATTGATTGTTTTCGATTTGTCTTGTTTCTTTTTTTTTGGTGAATGTGATATATATAGCTACGAAGACTTGAAACCTCCAACATCTCCTATTCCAAATTCGACCACATCGGTCAGTCCTGCCAAATCTAAGGAGGTAGATGCCACTCAGGTTCCTGTTGAGGCCAATGTAGTGCCAGTGCCAGATAGTACCTCAAATGTCCCAGTAGTAGAAGTAAAGCAAGTTGAGGAAAAGAAAGAGAGGCCTCTTTCCCCTTATGCCCGGTAAAACCTTATTGTCTTTGCGACTTTATTATATTCAGGAGTCACAGTTTGAGTAATAAATATGTGAGAAGGTAATGATATCGAAAGTTTGATGGTCTTTTACTTGGCCGTTTTATGATGCAGCTATGAGAACCTAAAACCACCCTCATCGCCCTCTCCTACAGCTTCGAGTACCAGAAAGAGTGATTCTTTGTCGCCTGGTCCAACCGATTCTGATACTGATAAAAGCTCAACAGTTGCAAAAACTGTCACTGAGACGGCAGTTGCAACAAGTGTCACTGAGACCTCAGTTGCAACAAGTGTACCTGAGACAGCAGTTGCAACGAGTGTCACTGAGACAGCAGCACCAGCCACATCAAAAATGAGGCCTCTTTCTCCTTATGCAATGTAACAAATCTTCCTCTTATGTTATTTAGTTCCTCTATAAATATATCAAATTCTATTGTGGTCCGATTTTTCCTCAATGCATCTACACTGTCTTTTGCAGTTACGCAGACCTGAAACCACCAACCTCACCAACTCCTGCATCAACAGGTCCCAAGGAAGCAGCATCTGTAGAAGACAACTCAGAGTTACCTGGAGGCAATAATGATGTGCTGAAAACAGTTGATGGAAATCTGTAAGTATCTTGAAGCCAGATTTACAAAGTGTGTGTAGACTTTCGTTAAGGAATCGATCAATACAATATCCCGGGTTTTTTGCTTGTTGTTCAGGAACACAATTCCACCTTCTACACCGGAAGCAGTACCTGTTGTTAGCAGTGCGATAGACACTTCCCTTGCTTCAGGAGACAATACAGCTCAGCCAAAGCCAAGGCCTTTATCACCTTACACAATGTGAGAATAGAGAGAAGCATGCTAGTTCTAAGTGTGTCCATTGTTATTACTTCTTCTTTTGCGACCTGAAAGACTGAAATGTTTTTGCAGGTACGCGGACATGAAGCCTCCAACATCACCACTTCCATCTCCAGTCACCAATCATTAGCTATGTGAGACGAGAATTGGCCTCCTAAACCCTGGAGCTTCTTCTTAATTGCAGGTTGTAAACAATGAGTAAGAGAGTGATGGGGCAATTCAGTTTTGCAGGTATGAATCAGTGAGCTTATTTGTACAATAATACAATATTCATCAACATGCCTTATATATGAGTTCTACTTTTTTTCTCCTGTTCAACGATCAATGCAGTAACCATATTGTTACCCTATCTCATACATATATGATGACCCAAATTAATTATCATTAGGCTTTCATATAGCTGTCTTATAATCTCTCTTCTGTATTCTTCTCATTCAGTCAACTTTATGTCTTTTTGTATACAGTTTTAATATAAAAAGATTGGGAAAATTTAATTATAAGTGCGTATCTATCCATTAAAAAAATCGATTTACTAATAACAACAATTCATGAATGGATACTAAATTAGTAACTTACTATGTGCATGGTAAGAAGTGTCAAGACTCTTAGAAGTTAGTTGTGTTGAAATTGTGGCAATCGAGAGACAGAAACTGAGAAGACAAGAGGATTGTCGCTTATGTCTTGGAGCGAAAACTACGGAACAGAAAACTTAGAAAGTCACAATGAAGAACACAATCCCAAAAAATGAATCTTCTATTAGATAAATCACCTCTCTTGGATACTCTTTGTTTCTTTTCATTTTATTTATCGAGTACCGAACGATAATTAAACCTTCAAAACACTTGGAATTTATGTTTAGTTACACTTCCAAACAAAACCAACACTAACAACAATTTGTAAATAATGTGATTGATCCAATCGTCAATAACTTCTTCTGTGTCCTTGGCTATTGAAGACTAGCTAGGCAGTTAGAACATTGAATAAGTACGGGGTTTATTCATTAAATATGCATCTCAAATTCTCCATGTTACGTAAGGTAGCTTTCTTATAGAAAAAAGGGTTTTCTACTTTCTCACCTTTCATCGCTTTTAAGGCATTCCTTTACCATTTCAATCAAGTGCTTAGTGCTTGCCACTCCATCTCTTTAACCAAAAGACACCCACCAAATACCTTTTCTAATTTACCATTAGTAACTCTTGCGGATAATGCTTTGTCAAAAGATGTTTTCATATATTCGTGAAATGCGATTACAAATATTTGAATTTTAGTGGAGCTTTTAAAAATGGTCCACTTGACGAGTATGCAAACCATATAGATAACGTGGAACTACATATCCTTCAAAAATCTAATATTTATATCTTAACTGTTCCAAATGCTAATAGCTTTCCCTCGAAAAGTACTATGAGCCTATCGAAATGTATCGTTATATGTTCATATAGATTATAAAGAACAGTTAGAAATCTTTTTCATTTTATTTTTCATTGAGAAATCTTGTAATGTATCATGACATAGATAAAGATAACGTGCTGTTTTGTCACAATATATAGAATAATGTGACTACTTTTTGTCATTACAACATAAGATTAGCGTACAAATACAACCATGCATGTTCCAATCATTTAAATTTAGAATCTAGCGTAAAAAGAAAATCCGAATCAGGAACTCTAATGTGATGATGAACTGACCTTAGAATTTCACCCGCAAACAGCAGTAAATCCTCCATTTGTTAGTTGTCCTTTGTGATGTTTGCATTTAAAAAGTAGCCTTTACAAAACATTAGACCCGATGTCAAACCAATAATTACATATTGTTTGTTTCTTTTGATGCAAATACCCCAAAAAGAGACACATATTTTGTTTTATTTTATTTTAAGGATATTTTATACTATTATTCATTAAAGTGTTTCAATCAAAGGCATTATTTTACATCAATCAAAAGCATTTTTCTTTCCAAGATCGGACTGGTTTAATGATGATATAATCAGATAACCAAACTTCACCATGAAGATGATTTTATCCCATAACAGGTGTCAGGTTCTACACAAATTAAATGAGGTTTTGTTTTGGCCATGAGATAAGCAAACTTATGGAGTGTCGAAATTGAGATCTAAATCCTAAAAAAATGTTGATGTCAAACAAACAAACAAACAAAAAAAATCCTAACACATGTATTGGTTTTTAATAAAAATGTCATTTATTGTAACACAAAGATGTTAGGTGAAAAAAGAAACAGATGACAAAAATCACAATTTAATATAGTTTACATTTTTAACCAAATATTCTTACAAAAAGAAAAAAGATTGTACACTTTGTATGATTCTTATTAAATATCTAGTGAGTAGTCTCATTCCATTCGTGGTATAATGCTATTCACTGCAATTTGCTTCTGTTCTTTAACCTTTCCTTTGTTCGTCTTCAGTAACTTTTCTTTTGTCACTATCTAAATTGTTTTATATCTCTCATTTAATGCTCTGTTCTCAGTGATTTTCAGCTGTTGGTTCGTTTTTACTTGTGAGTTTTTTCAAATCACAAAAACTCTTTAAAATAAATTAGGCGGGCGATTTCAAGTTGTTCATATACTCATGACGACAAGAACTTCGAATCACAAACGTTCTAGAAGGTTCACTCTCTTCTTCTTCATTAGTTTATATTTCATTTTACAGTCTTGTCTTACCTTAGTTTCTGCTCTTTCCAGCGATCCGGTCCCAAGAAAATCTCTCAAGAATAAAAAATCAAGCGAGGCCCTTTACAACATTCACATGGTCAGGAATCTTCAAAGGTGTTTATATATTTTTCTTAATCTTCTTGATCATCAAATCAACTTAAGTTCTTAATTGTTCTTTAGGATGAACTTTTGCAGAGAGAGATAGAACAGCTAAAATCTCTTTTAAAGTCCAGAAAATTACATCCCGGGGGCAGGAGAGTCTCAAGTGATGAGGTTTTAAGAAATTTTTTCACAGAAGATTGTTTTTAGGTTTCTAAGAAAAATCAAAACAGATCTCAAATCTTTTACTGTATACTCTGCAGATTGATTTATTGCTTCAAGAAGATGAAGTCTTAGTTCGGCGTGAAATGAAGACAGTCCTTGGACGCAAACTGTTCTTGGAAGATTCTAAAAATGAAGATTCTTCTATCCCCAAGGTTATAGAAAAAACTCAATAAGATTTTGGTTACTTTTAACACAAGTAAGCCCGCTTTGAATATCTTGTCTAAAGATGTTTTTATGAATTCTTGATTTAGGAGGCGAAGAAACTGGTGGAGGAAATAGCGGGTTTGGAGCTGCAAGTGATGTACTTAGAAACATATCTTCTTTTGTTATACCGGAGATTCTTCAACAACAAAATTACATCTAAGTTAGAATCAGAAGAGAAAGAGAGATCAGAGGATCTTCTTGAGTGTACCAAACTCATTGATTCACCAAAAAAAGGAGTCTGCAGCCCGCAGAAACTTGTAGAAGACTCTGGAATATTCCGCAGTCACTCATCGTTGTCTCATTGTTCAGGCTATTCCTTTAGAATGTCTCCCCATGCAATGGACTCATCATATCATCGATCTCTTCCTTTCTCAATGCTTGAGGTAAAAGAAATTGTGTTAAACAGTTAATGTTGTTTTGTTTGAGTTTCTTTCTTTACCAATGGTGGTTTACATTTTCATGTCTTCAGCAATCTGATATCGATGAGTTGATTGGGACATATGTTTCTGAAAACGTTCATAAGTCACCAAATAGTTTATCTGAAGAGATGGTCAAGTGCATCTCAGAATTATGTCGTCAACTTGTGGATCCAGGATCACTCGACAATGATCTAGAATCGAGCAGTCCTTTCCGCGGGAAAGAGCCTCTGAAGATCATTAGTCGACCTTACGACAAGTTATTAATGGTGAAATCGATTAGTAGAGACTCAGAGAAGTTAAATGCAGTTGAACCTGCTTTGAAACATTTCAGGTTTTCAATCTCAGGCTCTTACAATATCAACTTCTTTTAGTTTAGATATAGCAACTATGTTATTTAATCAATTGTAGACTTCTTCTTGAATTCAAAATTGTTTAGGTCGCTTGTTAATAAGTTAGAAGGAGTGAATCCAAGGAAGTTAAATCATGAAGAAAAGCTAGCTTTCTGGATTAATATACACAACTCTCTGGTTATGCATGTAATGTTAATTTCTCAAACTAAACTTCTTTTAACACCATCTTGTGATTAGTGACAAATCTCTCTAGATATTAATTAGCTATTTTGGGTTTGTTTTTGTCTCTTTTGCAGTCGATACTTGTCTATGGGAACCCTAAAAACAGTATGAAAAGAGTATCTGGGTTGCTGAAGGTAGGGTAATCTTACTTACAGTGCAGAACTACTTGGGACACAAGTCATCGGTAAATAAACAATTATTAGGGCTTTTCTATTGTGTAATATAGGCAGCTTACAACGTTGGAGGTCGAAGCTTGAACTTAGATACCATTCAGACTTCAATCCTTGGTTGCCGTGTTTCTCGTCCAGGACTGGCAAGTCTATGATTGTTTTCGATTCTGAAAATTGAACTTGATGAGGGCTGCTAATAAGGATTGGCGTATTTGCAGGTATTTAGGTTCTTGTTTGCTTCTAGATCAAAGGGTAGAGCTGGAGATTTAGGAAGAGATTATGCTATAACTCACCGTGAGTCTCTACTTCATTTCGCTCTTTGCTCGGGGAGCTTGTCAGATCCATCAGTAAGCAAATCCCCTGACTCAACATCGTTTCTTATCTTACACGCTATTCATATTGAAGGATTAGGTTATAAAGCAACACGATTCTTTTAGGTTCGTATATATACCCCCAAGAACGTGATGATGGAGCTAGAATGTGGTAGAGAAGAGTATGTAAGATCAAACCTAGGAATTTCCAAAGACAACAAGATTCTATTGCCGAAGCTTGTTGAAATATATGCCAAGGATACTGAACTCTGCAACGTCGGTGTTCTTGACATGATTGGGAAATGTTTGCCTTGTGAAGCAAGAGATAGAATCCAGAAGTGTCGCAACAAGAAGCATGGAAGATTCTCTATAGATTGGATTGCACATGATTTCAGATTCGGGTTGCTTCTCTGAAAAGAAAACACGACTCATGATTCGGATTAGTTATTTTTTTTTTCCTTTGTTTTCCATCTGATGTGAGCAATGAATTGAAGAACTTACAAAGTATCAAACTTTCTAGTTATGAGATATGTTAAGTTTATACCTTTATTGTTAAGGAACGACTACAGGATATTTCCGAGTAGCTTCAATCTCCATGGAACTAGTCCATCTGTAGAGTTTAAAAGTGAGCTAATCGATCCTCATTCTAAGAATTCAGCTGCTCCATTCGAAATATCACGAGTCTTTCACTGTGACGGCTTGTTGTTATGCACCTCCCATTTCGACGCATCTAGAGTCTTGGTTTGGAACCCTTTAACTGGTGAACCAGGTGGATCAGAACCGGCAATTTTCTCATAGAAGCTCGCAGCTTTGACCTCGGATACTGCCAAGTAGACAACAATTGCTGCAATAAGAGCTACAAAATCTTGAGCTCTCATCAACGTAGCGAATATTTTGATATCTACGATTTTAACTCTGATTCATGGAGGTTTGTTGAAGATATGATCCCTCCAGGCGTGAGCTTTGGATACTCTGAACTCAGTGTGTCTTTGAAGGGAAATACTTACTGGTTGGCTATAGTTGTAACAGAAACGCCCCGCACCATATCATTGCTCAAGTTTGATTTTTCAATAGAGAAATCTGTACTTGTGCCTCTTCCCTATCATAGTCTTCAGAGTCGTCGTTTTGAAGCTAGTAGCCTTTCCGTTGTTAGAGAAGAGAAACTTTCTGTGTTATTACAGCGAGATATAAGTTCCAAGACTGAGATATGGGTGACAAGTAAGATTGATGACACCACCAA
This sequence comes from Arabidopsis thaliana, assembly GCF_000001735.4. Taxonomy (NCBI): domain Eukaryota; kingdom Viridiplantae; phylum Streptophyta; class Magnoliopsida; order Brassicales; family Brassicaceae; genus Arabidopsis; species Arabidopsis thaliana. Next base: position 6,520,504 of record NC_003074.8, read on the forward strand.
AGTGGTGTCTTGGAGCAAGATCTTAGCATTGGATTTGAGCCCTCATCTTCAGATTTGGAATGATGCAAGTTTCTTGATAGGCGAAGAGAAGAAAGTCATCATGTGTGAGAGATTGGTTGATGTGCACACGTCCAAAGTCATGGTCTACATTGTTGGGGAGAACAATGTTGTCACACAAGTGGAATTTGGGGTTGTTGAAATGGATGGATGTTGGGCAGTTATCTTTAATTATGTTCCAAGTTTGATTCAAATCGAGCAAGCTGGAGGCAATAGGAACATAGGTAAATAAACACCGTCTACATGTAATATCTTTGTGCGTGTGTGTATGTGTGTGTGTGTGTGATCATGTTCTTTCAGTTTCAGGCTTTTCTAATTCAATGACTTAAAGTGATTCAGAAAACATGTACAAAGATACAAGTTGTGTGTGTGTTTTTCTTAATTTTACCCTGTCTCTTGTCTGAGTTTTCTTTTTCACCCAAGATACAAGTTTTACAACTATAAATCATCGCCCAATTCACCTTGCAAGTTCTACCACTAAGCCAAGCATGGTATGTTGCAAGTATAATTGGTGTTTTCTCTATATCTTACAAACACACAGCTTAAAGTTGCAAATATTTGGACCAGAAAACAATCCCCAAATTACTTGAAACCACAACTTGGCTTGTTTTATATATTGTAACGTGCAAGGAGAGGAGCAAGAGATATCGCTGAGATTTGGGTAAACATGGCCAAGATATCCAGTCCATTCGGTAGGACCTGCTTGTGTAGAAAAAACAGCAGTAACATAGAATGGCCAGTTGGGAACTCTGATTCCATGTGACCACAAATTATATTATTTATTACCATGTCTCAGTTTGGAATAACAAAGCTTAGCAAGTTAGCAACACTAAGATCACAAAAGGTAAAAAAAAAAAAACAGAGCTTCTTAGCAAGTTAGTAACACTAAAATCAGGGTTATACATGCATCTAGTCTTTTTAGCAACAGAGGAAAACCTTCACAGTTCTAGTGTTCTACCAAGTAGTTCCAGAAAGTAAACACATATATTCAATCTAATAAGCTATTACAAGAAATTCAATGCTCAATATGATCTCATGGGAACGAAACAGGGGAAATTTGATTGCCACAAATATATGGGCTTTTAAAGTGGGCCTTGTTAGATTCTTATCAGGTCCATGTCACTCACTATTCAACATTTTACTGCTGAACTCAACTGTGGGAAGAGGAAACCCTAGAGATTTGGTAACAGCAGAGATCAATGAAGACAATACAGGAGCAGCTTCCAAATGACTTGGTAGAGGAGATACTCTGTCGCGTTCCGGCAACATCTCTGAGACGTTTACGATCGACTTGCAAAGCATGGAACCGTTTATTCAAAGGTGATCGGATATTAGCAAGTAAGCATTTTGAAAAATCCGCAAAACAGTTTAGATCTCTATCGTTAAGGAATGATTACAGGATTTTTCCGATTAGCTTCAATCTCCATGGAAATAGTCCATCTCTAGAGCTTAAAAGTGAGCTAATCGATCCTCATTCTAAGAATTCAGCTGCTCCATTCGAAATATCTCGAGTCATTCACTGTGAGGGATTGTTGTTGTGCTCCTCCCAATTGGACGAATCTAGAGTCGTGGTTTGGAATCCTTTAACCGGTGAAACCAGGTGGATCAGAACCGGCGATTTTCGCCAAAAAGGCCGTAGCTTTGATGTCGGGTACTACTACCAAAAAGACAAGAGATCCTGGATCAAGAGCTACAAACTCTTGTGCTATTATCGTGGTACCAAATATTTTGAAATCTACGATTTTGACTCTGATTCATGGAGGATTCTTGATGATATTATCGCTCCACGGGGGAGTATTGGATACTCGGAACTTAGCGTGTCTCTGAAAGGAAATACTTACTGGTTCGCTAAAGGTGTAACAGAAGAGCGGCCCCGCACCATATCATTGCTCAAATTTGATTTTTATACAGAGAAATCTGTACCTGTGCTTCTTCCCTATCAGAGTCGTCGTCTTTTCCAAGCTAGTAGCCTTTCTGTTGTTAGAGAAGATAAACTTTCTGTGTTATTGCAGCTAGATCAAAGTTCCAAGACTGAGATATGGGTGACAAATGTGATTGATGAGACCACCAAAGGAGCAGTTTCTTGGACCAAGGTCTTAGCATTGGATTTGAGCCCTCATCTTCAGATTGGGAATGATGGAAGTTTCTTCCTAGGCGAGGATAAGAAAGTCGTCATGTTCTGTGAGAAATTGATTGATGAGAACAAGGTCAAAGACATGGTCTACATTGTTGGGGAGGATAATGTTGTCACAGAAGTGGGATTTGGAGTAGATGAAATGGATGGATGTCGGGCAGTTATTCTTAATTATGTTCCAAGTTTGGTTCAAATCGAGCGAGCTGGAGGCAACAGGAAAAGAGGGCACTAAACACTGTCTACATGTAATCTCTTTTCTTTCTGTGCGTGTGTTTCTCTTAATTTTATCTTTGTCATGTTCTTTCAGTATCAATCAAGCTTTTCTAATTCAATGAAAAAAGTGATTCAGAAAACATGTAAGAAGCTTTCACCCTATCTCTTCTCTGAGTTTTCTTTTTTTCACTCAAGTTACAAGTTGTACAACTAGAAATTATCACCCAATCCACCTTACAAGTTCTACCACTATCACCCAATTCACCTTACAAGTTCTACCACTAAGCCAGGCATGGTATGGTAAAATAAGCCAAGTATGGAGATCCCCTCAATTGACCAGATTGGACAAGACAACCCTCCACGGCCAGGTAAGGTAACATGAGCTTCAGATCAAGCACCAGCAAGATTACAATGACCTCAACGTTCAGGCGATCTCCTAAACCTTGTTCTATTTTTCTTACTAAACCCCAATATACTAAAAAGCCCATAATATTTATTCTTACAGGGCCGCAATTGATCCAGATCTTCTCAATCTCAGTTGGTTAACGTTATTCATCAATATGTAATAAATCATCAAAAAAATTTGGTCAAAAATTAAATCGACAGCTAAAAGTTTGAACATAAAATTCGGTAACAGAAAACAGTAAAGCCACCGACGATGTAAAGTTATTATAGAAACGAAATTCAATGTGTTGTTGACTTTCGTTTCTATGATAACTTTGGCAGCTTTTGAAGTTAATGCATTTTGATAACTCCAAAGAGAGGAAAAAACGAATCATCAGCCAAAACGCCGTCGTACAGGCTCCAAAACCTTCATCGTCTTGGCGTCTTTTGTCTGAGACCCATAGTAATATAAGAAAGTGTGTATCCTAGTCAGGAAAATTCAACGTACATAGTAACAAATTATTTATTTCTCTATGACTATACGTTATATCATATTCATAAATGAAATCCGTATTTTAGCAGCATTAAATAAGAGAGGTGAAGAAATAAAGGTATGGTTATTATTTATTTATACTAAATAGTAATAAATAAACGAACCTTGTTGTGAATGTGAGCAGCTGAGCAATTTCTGAATCTCTCTATCTTCTTCTGTTTCGTTCATTTTAATTCCATTAAATGCTTAAACCCCACATTCCATTAATGCTCTCTCCTTCCACTTCAATATTTCTTTTTATCATCACCACCGTCCAAATTTCATCTTACATCTCTGCCCTACACGTGTCTCTTCTTCTCCATCTCTCCGGCGATAACAGTGCCTCTGGATCTCCGCATCTTAACCGGCTCGATGAGTGCGGTGCTGTTCTGAAGAACATCGGACTCGTCATCGATTTCGTTCGCCGCGATGAGCTTCCCGTCGCTGGAATCCGTTCTGATATCGGGTAAAACACTCCCGCCGATGATCTCCGTCGGAAGAACGGTGATTTCGTGCTTCTGTAGTAACGGAACGAGAACACTCTTGATTTCGATATTAGGTTTCCGAACGGTGATTGACGTTTGTTCCATGTAGATCTCCGGTATCTCCATGGAGACACCGTCGCTGGCTCCATCGTTACTCTCTCTGATTCAGATTCTCTCTCGCATTCGAACGAGTACGATCTCTTCAGCTCCCGGAACCGAGAAATCGCCGGTGATGATTGCTCTTCCACCGACGCTCTGATCTCCTGATCGTTCGTCGTATCGGCAGCGATTGTGTTCCAATTGCTCCGCGACGGTGTGATTTCGCCGCGGATGATGATCGCGTTATTCTCTTCATCATCGAGACTCGGACGAATTCGAGGAGCCATTAACGGAACGAACGGCGACATAGGCGTTAAAACTCCGGCGGATCCGAGAATCGCCGTACGGCATAACGGACAGTTAGGGTGAGATCGGAGCCATTCATCGATGCATTCAAGGTGAAAAGCATGGAAGCATAACGGAAGTGTTCGTACATAATCACCTTCTTCGAATTCCAACAAACAAACAGCACAATCTCTGCAATTGGCGGCGGAGGTTTTCCCCACCGCGGGTTTTCCGGTGCAAGCAGCGGCGGAGTAGAGAAACAGCGGTAAAGTTTTGATAACGGAATCGTCTAATCCGTAAGGTGAGTAAGAAGAGTAATGAAAAGAGTCGAAAGGGAAAGGTGAAAATGATCGGAGATCGGAGGATGAAGTTGAAGCAGAGGAAGCTGAAGATAAGTGAAGGAGACGGCGTCGACGGCATCGCCACCTTCTAAAACGACGGAATAGAGGTGAAAGAAAACGGCGGGAGATGAGACGAGAGTAAGTTACGAATAGAAAAGCGGCGGCTAGAACCACCACCATGGCGATCAATGGAGGACTAAACTCTAAAGGAGGATCCGAAGAACGGGAGAGAATCTCTTCGGATATACCGGAAGATGGTGAAGGTGACGGTGAGTTATCGCCGGAACGAGGCGGTGGCGCGACGAATCGCATGGTGGTTTGGTCAAAAAACAACAACGACGAAACAAACAAAAAAGTCTAACAAATAAAAGAGTCTAAAACAGAGTTTCAAGTGAAAGGTTTAAACGCAAACGAGTGTATTTGGGGACTTTGGTGGGAAAAAAATCGTTGACTAAAGGTAAACGGTATTGGGATAAATAAAATTTACACGTCAGTGTTTTTTTAATGCAGAACAAATACGACGATCCAAAATTGTCAGAATTAATCAAATAATTGGAAATTTGGGTACATTATTTAGGTACTGATTGGTTAATATGGGGATATAGTTATATGAATAACTACTAACAGTGAGATCTTAATATAGCTAGGATTAGAAAGAAGAGATTAGCAAAGATCTAGCATACATGGAATGAGGGGATAGAAAAAGAAGAGGATAGTGCTCCTTTTAGGGGTTGTTTGATTTTAATGTGGATTTGATGTGGTGACCCACTCTGATATTAATGGTTTTGTTGAACTTTATCAAGTGGATTTTTGCGACTTTTTTTTGGTTGATGGTTTGATCAAAGCCTTTTTGAAAATTCTTCTCTTTACTTTTCAGTCTCTATCTCCATTTGTTCATACTGGCTGCTCATCCACTGAACTAGAATTTATCCTTTTTTGGTGATGTAATGAAGTATAAAATTTCAACTTAGTTTTAACACATTTTTACTTCAAGTCACTTCAAATATCTGCTTCTAGTGAACTAGAAATTTGTTATAATGAATGTTTTTCTATTATTTAATGAAGTATAAGTTTATTGTTCCTATGATTATGAGTTTTGACCACCAATACATGCTTATTCGGTGGCAAATATATTCAACGAATATTAATTTTATGTAAATGACATCATATGTGAATGTTAAGGTTTAGTAAATATGATAAAGTTCAAGAATCAAAATTATGATAGACAAGTTAAAGACTGTAATTTTTAAACATATATACTTTGTACTAGTCTTCAAAATATGTGAGAAAAAGAAGTACTCCACTAACCAAATCACATGTACATAAGTTAGGACCCCATCAGTTCTTTCAAGAACCGAAAACTATTTGCATGTATTTTACTTGGTCAGAAATTACATATATAAAATTCTGGTGGCAATAAAGGTGCAAATTAAAACCGGTCAGAAGTACTTGCCTTGGTCTATCTATACAATAAAACACAATGACTCCAGAATTTATTGCTCAACAACTACTTTCTTTTTCTTTTAGTCCCGGAGATATTTCTTACATTATTATTGTTCATGCAAAGCTATATTTGTTTGCATCCACAGAGAAAACGCATAACCGGTCACATCAAATACATTATGCATTCCGGTCTGATGAGACATGAGTTTAACTGTTGTTCGGTTTAGGATTTACTACACGGATTCTGGTTTAGCATCTTATCCTCTTTGTTTAGAATCATACGAAATTTCATAATATACCCACTGATAACAAAAAAAGATTCACTTCTTGATTAAAAAACATAATTTCAGAACGTGATTGAATCTCTCCTATTTTATGATCCTGTCTCCCTAGATACATTTTTGTCTAATAATGTAATTCTACTTGTTATGTTTTGTTGTTATACAGTAGCAGATTTGATGATGAAAAACTGAAAAAAAAGAAAGAAAGAAAAGGTGTCTCTATCGGATTAAACCATCTCAAATGTTCATAAACTTCTCATTGGATCATAATTGTACCACTACAACAACCTCGGTGTCTGACACTGTGAGCTCCAACAACAGTCTTAAAACATAGACATATCCGGAGGAGCTCCATACATACTCTTCCATGAATACGGTATCTGCCATTTCCCACCTTCTTCCCCTGCAGAAAAGAATATTCATAGTAAGTTTCATCGCCTCTCACTATTAATTGCCCGGGTGTTGTTACCCTCGGAAGAATAGAACTATTTACCATGGAACTTGTCAGGAGTCAGACCCATAAGCTTAGATGAAGCCTCAGCTAGAAGAAATGCTTCAGGAATGTTGTCTCCTTCAGAACAGTAACATAGCAGGCATGTCATCTTCAAGCCTCTTGCCTAACCCCAAAACAACATAAACCCCGCACAGGCCATATAAGTGTTTCAATCATCTAAAAATGAGTCGTAGTGGTTACATTGTTCATTATAAGGCATTTTATCTACCTTAAAAGCTGAGAAAAGAGCTGCAAATGGCAAGCTTGGATAGTAGTCTATGTCTTCAAGTTCATCTTCTGAAGGCAACGCCAGCTCTTCTACACTGTTCTTTTCAAAGACAGAGCTAAGGTACTTCCAACATCTTCCTTCTGAATCATACTCGTGCAATCTTCCAAACCCAAGCCTTTCACAGTGATCATCTCTTCCATCAGATTCAGCGTTAGACAGATAATACACCTGTGGGCCTCTAAAGTAATTGCCAAGGAGACCACGAATTAACTTGTGAAGAGTTTGCTTTTAGTAAGAAATTAAGAATGTGGAAAGAAAAAGGTGCAAGTGAAGCTCATTTATTTATCAATCAAATCTGTGATTAGAGACCTCTGATGCTGTTTGCACTAGACTATATTTAGTTCTACATTGAAGGCATACGAAAAAAGTTATAGCAAAACACATATAAAAGGAAGCGTTATAGTTACCTCGACATATCCAAGTTATGCAGCCTTTGGAAGTCTAAACTCGATAACACAATGATGTGCTTCTTTCCACTTGAAGCAGCAAAATTGGCTATATTCTCCGCAAATTTAATCATCATTCCCTGTTTTGAATCAACATTGTAAGTTAAAAAATGACTCACTAAAATTCCCAATCTTTTTACTGAAAAGCTCCAGTTAATTGACATTTCATAGTCCCAACACAAAAAGCATTGAATGCAATCCTTCAAAAAACAGGATTCGAAATAACGAGGACAAAGCTGCCAACAATGTAAATACCTTTGCAACTGGAGACCGTTGCTGAGCAAGGGTAGTAGCAATTGAAGATGACTCATAAACTGAAAACACAAAACCAAAGCGGAGAAAAGAATGAGGTTTCACAAGTATAAAAGGTTTGATTCAACAATACAAAGTGGCATAGATCTAGGCATCAAACTATACAAAGGCAAATAATGTGTTATTATTGTCCTATATAACACCTTAATCATGTAAAACAGAGGATCCTTAATCTAAGAAAGCAAAGCACTCATTGATCTTAAACAAAGCATATAGTTTGAGAAAACGAACCCTCGAGAGGAAGGGCGATCTCGCCACAAGGAAGAGGGCCATAAGCATCATTTCCAACACAAGGAAGCAGATTTGGATCATCAAGATAACCAACTCTCTCTGCACCAGTAGATGACACTAGAAGATCAACAGCGAGCTGTCCTACATTCCCAATTGACAATGCTGGCTGGTGGGGGGAAACAAAATCAAAACTTCATCAATCATAAATCTTTACAACATTTGTTTTATGAGAAACATCAAATGCTACTAAACCCTAAACCTTTTTCCTACAAGTTTCATGACTGTTTCGTGGGATTTCAATGTTCCCAAGAAAAGTTGGGGACTTTCTAATTTCTATTTTCTCTTCAATAAAGGTACAGTTTTTAAGCTTTAGAGACGGAAATATCGAAAGGGAACGAATACCCAGAAGCAGAGAACAGATCGAAATCGGAGAAAAGCAAAGGAAACGAAACAACAACTTACGAGAACTAAAGTCGAGCAATCTTCATTCACTAGCTTTCCTTCTTCAACAACAAACTCCATTTATGAAGGCAAAACACTGGTGACAGAATCGGATTGCAAGTTTCCCAAATATCAAGTTCGAAGAATCTCTGCCTGCGTTCAGAACAGTTCTTCTTCTTTGGTCGAGCTTGAAGAGAAAGCCAGTGACTAATTTGGGCCGATATTATCAATCAAATGTAATATGGGCCATATTAAAGCCCAATAAAGGAAAAAGATGATGGACTACAACTGTAGAGTATATATACTTGGTGACGATTTTGTCCAAAAAAAAAAAAGGTGACGAGAAAATAAAAGAAGAAATGAAAGTCTATAATCTACTACATGCGGTGTAAATGTAGTTAGTACGACTTATGCTAACATTCTACAACCAAATAAAAAGTTGATGTATCTCAGTATCTACTATTGAAGTGAACCATTTGAGGGAAAAAGGAACAAAGCATATATATAAGATTGGAAAGAGATGAGAGCAGGGCCGGTACAATGTTTTTTCTTAATTTCTGTTGGTCATATTCTTTAATTTATATCAAGTGATTGGTCATATCAAGTACCTTTTAAATAAGTAGAAGAAGGCTGGTCATATCAAGCACCTTTCACTAGGGATAGTTCTATCTAAAAAAAGTACCTACAGAAATGGGGTTATAGTTTTGATTAAAGAAGCACTAGTATTACGTCGCATTGGATGCAAAAATGAGGTTACTCATTTCAGAACATAGACTAAAAAGAGAAGATTTTTTAATAAAGTACTAATAACAAGATTCAGACGACATTTTTCTTAAAAGTAGTAATTACATGATTTAGGAGAAGACGTTTTTTTAAAAAAATGTAGTAATTACGTACGCAGATTCAAGACTTTTTTTTTTTTGGTCAAGATTCAGACTCAAGACTCATGAGAAGAATTCTGAACTTCATCTTCATAATTCAGGGGCGGAACGGCGGAAGCTTTTTTTTTTATAAGATTCCTATGATGATCCTGAATTTGCTGGAGCGTAACTTACTCTCAGCTAATAGAGTAAGAGCGTCACTTCCAATTTTGAAGAATATCAAGATTTTGATTCAATATGGCAATCATTTCAAGTGTTGAGAAACCTTTAAAAGAAATGAGATTCATAATTAACCATCTACAAAACAAACAAAACAAGCCTCAGAGTTAAAAAAACCTACAAACAAAACAAACAACTATCGTAATTCAAGCAAACAAAACTATCGTAGTTATAGATTAAACACAAATTTAGACTTTGTTAAGTTAAAGTCCATACGTATAATTAATCGAAAGCCCTAACCAAAATATTGACCTTAGAAAAAAGGCTTATAATATAGTTTTTATATTAATAAAACTTAAAAGAAAAAATTTCTAAAAAATGCACTCGAAATATTAAAGTGATTGTTAAGACAATTATTATCCAGAGAGATCCATATCATATGATGACAATTTAAATATAATAATTCAAATGAATGAGTTAATCATTTAAAATGAGATGCGAAGACTTTCTGATGTTGGCTGTCTCTTCCATTGGGTACATTATGTTTCGTTTCTTGATCGCTATCCTTTTGGTTTATATTAAAATCATGATATGAAAAAAAAAACTCATTTCAGAAACAACAAGTTAGAATATTAGAAAAAAAAACTAAAACTAAAACTAATTACTAATTTATAGACTGAAATTAAGTTGATTTTTCTCAAAAATAAAATAAAAATAAATTAGTTGATATAAATGTGAGAAGAAACAGTTTAATCGCTTTTAAAACAAGAATTAATAACTAGGCAAGTATTATTGTTGAGGAACGTAAAATAAAACAAAACTACTATGGATTTGTTGGAAAAAAAATTGAAGGACACGGTAGGTCTGTCAAGGAGTGGTGCTGACCAATTAGTCCATATTCAATGATATATTATGAAATCAAATCTTATCCTCTAATTGAAAATTCTTATTAGGTTTTCTCACATGTCTAAATATTCGTCCTATGTCCATTAATTAGTTTAACTTAATACTCCAAACAAAAATTCAACCAAAAATAGTTTCTTAATTAACACAACTTTCTTTTAGTTATCACACACGTCTCTACGATAGTCTTTCAATGGGTGATGTGTCCTAAAGATCGTGATTTTGTTAGTTTTTCAAAGAGATCAGGTCACGCTTTTGCTCCGTCGAACATGGCCAAATGTGTCGCATGATCCTAATATAATGTTAAGAAGCAAACATAGATGACATATTATACTGATAGTTAAATGCTTACAAAAGATAAACAACAGCAAATGTCCATGATAAGCGAATTAATAATAAATGATTTTAGACAATTATGTACTATTGTTTTCTCGATACGATTATATGCTCACCTAACAAATACACTTCCACTAGTTTCATATATACATGGTGATGTCACTTTTACGTGTATTTTCTAATACGTGTACATTTTGAGGTTTATCTTTTTGGGGGAGTTTTGGTTAGATTCGTAGAATCTGTCTGATGAAAAATATCAAGTAAAATGGAGAACTAAATTTTCTAAAATAGTGTTACCAATACGATTTGCTTGTTTTTTCAATTCCGATAACCATGCGCATATAATCTCATCCTACTTGTTGAGGCACGGTTTATGCTAAACCAAAATTCAATAACATTATGGAATATGGATTAATTGTGTATAATCTAAAGTTTACGAACTTATAACCAGAATATACAATTACGGCTGCAATAAGTCATCATCCATAGACTATAGTATATAATAGAGTCTTAAAATTAATACTTAATTGGCATTAGGAACCAAAGAACTAAACCTTTTTAGTGCATGATAGGATAGTATTTGTTATCGTATATGTACGAGTACGAAACAAATGGATCACTTCTGCAAAAGTCAGCGTGGACGTTTTCTACATTTCGAAACCTGCCATGTCAATAAATAACTCATATATCGTAAAGATACATTGAACATTATAGTACACATCGGCACATCGCTGTTAGTATTAATTATTTTTCATCTATATTTGTAGAAAACTAGCTAGAAATATACGCACAGGCAACTAAGATTTTGATAACTGGTGGCACAAATGGGTCAAATTTTATGATATTGCACGAAGTCAACAATACATTTTCTTTGTCATTATTTCTTTTGTTTTATTAAAGATTGTAAAACTTCTTGTGCGAACAATGTTTATTTTATGTTACCCACTCCTGCAGGAACACGCATCACGATCTTTTAGTGATATATATCAAAGGAGATTTTTCTCCTTTTACAGCCCCAATGTTGTTCCTTATGAAATCTCACGTACTATATCATCTGTGTCAACATATGTGTCTCTTCAAAGAACAAATTTTTTTGATATCGCATACTTTTTCAGTTTTAAATTTAATTAATTAGTACCAAGTCAATGTAACCAATATGAAGTCAAAGATAATAATTGTGCAAGTTGATTATACGAAAACGAAAAAATATTAAAACTAGCTCGTTTCAATCTACCAAATCTATCATGTGATATCCAATCTTTGACTATCGTACCTCCATCGTATTTAAGTGAATAATTAATCGATGGTGTAGTGAGAGCTACATGTACCATATTATTTAACGTGTAAATGAAAAAAAAAACTTCGTTTAGAGCAACTCCATTGCATATAAAAGAGAGTGTCTTCCCACAATTACAATATAATGTTTATAAAGAAAATATATTATTTAAATGTTTTAGTGTCTTTAAATTTAGGACATATGTCTTAAATGTCTTGTTAAAGACATTTTAGAGAAAAATGTCTCAAATTTAAAGACCCATGACATTTAATTATTAGTATTTTGTAACTTCAATTTTTTTTAATATTTATTACAGACACCCTTTCTAATGTGCAATGGGGTTGCTCTTAGATGTATCTAACTATATTCTTAAATGTATTTAAATTGTCTGATTGTCTCCATATATAGAAAGCTCAGATTCTATTCGGACCACGCAGCGAGTGCCGAGTGGGATCAGGTAAGCCACCCATAAAACAAATTATCTGCCTTTATATAATTATTTCAGAATTCCTTGCGTATTCGGTAACAAGAATTTGTTTCTTTGTTCATTGCTTTATTTTTTTTTGGCAAAGTCTTTGTTCATTGCTATATATGGTTGTGATGTGTGGAACTTCCAAATATATAGCTAGTGGCGTTTGTTTGTAAAAATGATAATTATTGTTATTAGTTATTATGTATGGCGTGGGAAATTATAGTATCCTTAGCATTTCTATATTTGGTATATATGGGGCTTGTACGTTTGCCATGGTTGTGACGGCATACCTACATACCATTGGTATTTTATTTGGTTGAAACGTCCCCATATATTTCCCATTGGATTTGAGACAACTAACCTTTTTTTTTTGGATATGTAATTATATGTTAGACAACGATTGATCGTGTAATAATTCAAAACTTATCACATAATAATGGATGCATGTCGTGTCAAATGAACGGCGTGTAAAATGCAAAGTACTCCTAATGAAGGAAAAAAATGTAATTTTGTCTGATTAAAACGATAGTTTAGTTCTCGTTACCGAAAGCGACAATTTCACAAAGAAGCATTAATGTCGATATATCTAAACTAAGATCATATATAGTGGTCATGATTTGTTTTCGGAAAAGTCAATAGAAATTCTAACAGTTAGAAAGCAAGCAAGGCAGTAAAATAAAACAAAAAGATAGCAATAAAAATAGGAATATAGCAACAATAGTGATATTTCAGTTGTCTAAATTAAATAGCTAGAGCATTACTTTAGTAGACAAAAAAAAAAGTATGCATGGTAATATGTTGTTTTTGGGGAATATGTTATTTAATTGTCCTAATATATCTAATTTGGTCATACCTTTGCACCACTATTATTTGTTTTCTTTAGCATTTAGCAACCCCTTGTTTTTCTTTTGTATATATTAGTCATTCAAATATAAATTTTGTGTCGTATTGCTATCGTAATAACAACGTCTGAAATGGATAGATGTCGTTTGTGGACCATTGTTTATTGGCAAGTATACTATAGTCGTGAGTGTGAAAGGCTATGGGATTCAATAACTAACCATACCTTTGGATTCCAAAACGTCGTTGTTCCATAGTTCGAGTCCATGACCATTGACGATTTCCATAAGTTTTCTTCCAAACAAAAATTAAATATATGGAGAAGAGTAAACGAGGCTATTTTATACGAAACCTTAAAAATGTCAAAACTCGGTTAGCAGTCAACAATCTTTTTTCATTTAATTAGGGTTTAACATTAGAGTGCGACGTCGGTGGTCGAATGAGAGAAAAGAAAGTGTGGAAAAAATGTTAGACATGTAAGTCGTCTATTTTTGAAAGAAAATCTAACCTAGTTCACGGAATGTGTGGTTAGCCCGACGTATTATATTACCACAACCACACACTGTATGCCTTGGCAACACATCTCAGTATTTTATATTAGAAGATTCAAATGGTCGTCTTCCTTCCTCACCAAAAACCATTGGAAAGTTTCCAATAACAATCGTGAGGGAGATTGTAATATGATTATCATTGAATTTTCTTCGTAGTCCCATTTATATTCTTGAATCAAAGTATCCATACAAACTTCCTTTTTTCGGATGCATAGAAATATTTTCAGAGTCGACAAAAACAAAGAACTCTATTTTCTTTCTTTCGTCATCTCCCTTTTAACTGACTTGTGATATGAAGCCACTGAGCTTCCGTCAACTCTAAATGTCCGGTTTTATTGTGACCAGCTCTCAAGTATGATAATCCCTTGCCTTTATCCCTACAACAACAAGTTAAGAGTTGAAGAACATCTACTAGAATAGATTGCAGAAGAATATACAACAATGTTGTATTGCAAAATTAATAAGAAACTTACGGTAAGAAGAGGAGAATTCGGGTCGCAGCTAGATATTTTGGAAAACTAGAGTTAAGATATTTTGGGAATTTCGGAAAAGATCCAGAATATCCCCATGATTATTTCGATATACGTTATTGAGCAAGTCTTATTTCCGAAATACGAAGAAGCGGCCCGTCTTTCAAAATCTGTACCGATCATTAGTTAATTGTGAAACTAGTATTTGTTGGAACTCAATATTTGTATTTATATATCTTACTTACTTAAAAATGTGGGAGAATTTTTTATACGACATCCTAAGAATGTCAAAACTTGGCTAGCTGTCAACAATCGTTTTCATTTAATTAAGGGTTTGACATTAGAGGCCGCATCAGTTTTTTTATTTACAAGAAATTTCTATCGGAATCCCACGGTTTTTATTTTTGTTCACGAATCTCTCAATTAAATTTTAACATCTGTGACAGAATAAAAAATAAATAATTTAAAATTCTCATATGATTAGAGAAGATCCCATATTAACCCATAGTCATCCAAAAATGTACTTTCCAAATCATCATTTTGTTTATTATCGTAATGAAAAGTCAATCGACATTAAAAGACCATTTTCCTTTATCGTAATGAAAGTCAATCAACTTGTATGAAATTTGGTTTCGGTTGCCCTCATTATTTTCGAAATTGAAAACACATAAGAAAAATGTTTTGCAACTCGTGCTCTTTTTGTCGGCGATTTGATCCGTACGTCTAGAAAAATTCATAATAATAATACGTTTATTATTTCCTATACGTACGTATATCAGTATATGTATATTCGTCTCAAACCATCTGTTCAAACTTCTTTTAAATAAATATACTGATTTGATGACATTGATAATGTGTTTAACTATAAGAAACTCCAAATTTATTTATACTAATACTATCAAATAATAAAAGTAAAATAAAACTGCAGCCTTCTTAAATGTAACACATGCACTTTATACGTTATAGAAGATAAATTAGTTAGACCAAATATCTTGTTTTCTACGGTATTCGTGATATGTTATATGTTTTTCAAAATGATGGAGAAATTACGATAGAATGGTAACTAAAAAATCAACTCGCAAACAAAAATATAAGCCAAGTCACCCACTCAATCACACGTATAAATAAACCTTAAATTAAAATAAATGTTATGACCTTACTATGGAGATTGTATCGATCACATTTCTTGAACACTTGATTTAAATTAAATAAAACAAAAGGTACGGGTTCATATATAGTCCTAAAAGGCGTTCCTTATCGTTCATGGAATGAGTCAGAAAAGTCAAAACATCTGGAAGAAAACTTTTTTCTTTCACATGTCGAAAGTGAAATAAAACTAATCAAAACAGAAAAAACCTAAGTAATAAAAATCAAGTTCCGCTTGGAGAATAGTGTTATCGTTACGTTACGTTTTGCAACGTGTGAAGATGATCAGCCGCCAACACAGCCACACACGCGTTATCTTGATTTTCTTATTCAACCAACTTCTAAAAATAAACCCGAATCTTCGTACGGACGCATCTCATGTTCAATTATTTTCACATTGCTCTAACCATGCATGTAATTTACTCAAGGCTTTGTTTTGAGACCGTCTTTCTTTTCGGACGACCGTCCATCCATTACTCCTTTTAGTCTTTCATCAACACTTTCTTATTTCCAAAGTTGCATATTAATTACATTATTAACTAATTAATACTAATATTCTTGATTAACACGGTCTCATGTGAAAACTGGCGCTGCCGGAATCTGACGGTCACGTCTTCAGTCTAAAACGCCACGTGTCATTCACCCACGTCGTCCGTTCACCAACTTTTTTTCTCTATATATACAAATCCAACATCCTCTTCTACACTCTTTATACATTTCAATATTTCTTACCAAATACATAAATTTTTCTCTCCAAATCCCAAGAAATAAAATTTCGAATTTCTTCCCTCAAAAAAATCTCCACACGTCAAGGAAATTAAAACCCCATAAATTCCTTGCCAATAAAACCTTCCAACTACTCAAGTTAATTTTCTGTAGTGTATAATCTTGAAAATATGGTAATAGCTACAGAAACCACCAGTAGTAGTCATCACCGGAGACTCACTTTCGCCTCCTTCTTAAACTCCGATCCCGCCGCTGACGAAGAAGAACAGAGTCATGGTGTTGATGATATCATCAATCCCAGTAGTAGCAACAAAAACATCAACAAGGATGTCCATCATAATTACCGACAAAGTCAAAGCAATGCTTCGACAACTAGCGGTGAGTCGTCTCCTAATCAAGTTCTATCGCCATGGAACCAAACCTACTCTCCGTACTACACCGACACAACAAACACTCCATCGATGTCTCCCTCACCGTGGAACCAAACTTACTCTCCGTACTACAAGTCTCCTTGGATCTACCAGACCCGAAACATTGATGATGATACCGACAACGGTTTGATCGGTACAATCGTGAGACAAGACGGTCATGTCTACTCGTTGGCTGCTTCTGGAGATCTTTTATTCACTGGATCCGATTCCAAGAACATTCGTGTTTGGAAAGATCTCAAGGATCACACAGGCTTTAAATCAACCAGTGGATTAGTTAAAGCGATTGTGATAACCGGAGATAACCGGATTTTCACCGGTCATCAAGACGGTAAAATTCGGGTCTGGAGAGGTTCTAAAAGAAGAACCGGAGGTTATTCACGAATCGGAAGCTTGCCGACGTTGAAAGAGTTTTTGACGAAATCAGTGAATCCAAAGAACTACGTCGAGGTTCGTCGTCGGAAAAATGTTCTCAAGATTCGTCATTACGACGCCGTTTCGTGTCTTAGCTTGAACGAAGAGCTCGGTTTACTCTACTCCGGTTCGTGGGACAAGACTCTCAAAGTTTGGAGATTATCTGATTCAAAATGTCTTGAATCGATTCAAGCTCACGACGACGCGATCAACACGGTGGCTGCTGGTTTCGACGATTTGCTATTCACCGGATCCGCCGACGGAACTTTGAAAGTGTGGAAACGTGAGCTTCAAGGCAAAGGGACGAAGCATTTTCTTGTTAATGTGTTGATGAAGCAAGAGAACGCTGTAACGGCGTTAGCGGTTAATATAACGGCGGCTGTTGTTTACTGTGGTTCTTCTGACGGTACCGTTAATTTCTGGGAAGGACAGAAGTATCTCTCTCACGGTGGAACTCTCCGCGGCCATCGTTTGGCGGTGCTCTGCCTTGCCGCCGCCGGAAGTCTGGTTTTAAGCGGCGGAGCGGATAAGAACATTTGCGTGTGGAGGAGAAACGGTGATGGTAGCCACTCGTGTCTCTCGGTATTGATGGACCACGTGGGACCTGTCAAGTGTTTGACGGCGGTGGAAGATGACGGCGAAGGCCACAGAGAGAAAGGAGATCAGAAATGGATAGTGTACAGTGGGAGCTTGGACAAATCGGTTAAAGTGTGGCGCGTGACGGAGTCGGCGTCTACGGTTATTGGCTGAGATATGCTTGAGGAGAAGTGTACACGCGCCGCCGCCGCCTTAAGCGCGTGGTGAATGGTGATGCGGACTATGAAACAGAAGAATGTTCCGCGGCCCATGTGATCCCTGCCGTTGTTGTCAAGGCAAGTTTTTATGGCCGGCTAAAAGAAGCATTTCATACAACCAATAGGGAACTGCCATGTCGTGAAAGTATCTAACTGATTTAGAAAGTTCTTCTAGTTTATTCGATCTTCTTTGTAAAGAGTAACTGCACATATTTGAGTTACGTTTTAGACAATATTGTTTCATTGTATTAAATCATTTTATTTATATCTTATTTTATGGAATTTTAATACTCAGCTTTTGTTATTTTACCATTAATCTTTTACAAGAGAAAAATGGAATTGAAGACTTGTAATACTTACGTTTATAGGTTGATTTGTTGAAAAGAAAGAAGTCGTTGAAAAATGGGATGCTAAAACTTTTATGGTGTTTTCATGAACTTATGTGAAAAGTTTCACTTTCGTGGGATTAAGAAGTTTGGTGCACATTTATACATGTATGAATGCGCATTGACATCCAAACACTCCCTTATTATTTCTAATAAATTTTAAATTAATAATAGATCTTGGTTTCAAGATATTAATTACAAGTACAGTATCAGACAAATTTGTTTTTCCAGAAGTATAAATACAATCAGTTGTTCTTGCCGTATGATTGGTTGCATTAGTATTCGCTCTGAAAATATGACCATTGTTAGTCATGACTCGTAAGTCTAAGTAATAAATTGTAACATTTTTTTTTTTTTTTTTTGTAACATTACCTTATATGATTACAGAAAGAAACAAAATTCATGGACGAATGTACGAGAATGTGAACAGATTATTATTTAGAGGCTAATAAATGGTCCTATAGACTATAGTATACAAATGATCAATGACTAAACCTATAAGGCTATAACCAATACTCGTTGCTTTTGCAAAAAAATCCAAAAAACTGATAAACCACATCAAACCTATAAACCTAAACAAAGTACCACATAGATAGATCATGTATAGCTAGCTAAATGAGAGACCTCATGAGTTTTTGGGTTATTTCATATTGATCTAGTAGGAAAACTAATTAATAAGAAATTTATATAAGATGAAATATGTTCGTATGTTAGGTTGATTTGTTGGTTCAGACGTTCAGTTTGTTGGAAAAAGAATTAGCCACTGGAAAAACGGAGAGGATTGTAATATTCTATTTTTTTGTCTTCAAGAACGTAAGTAAAAAGTCTTCTTTTTCGTTGGATATATGTATTGCTATTTCTACACATTGACATTTGACATATAGACATGCACACACCACCCTTCTGTTCATATTTTCAAATAGCACGAAAAGCTGATAAATCTTGATCTATTAAGCAATTTAGAAGTTTAAGAGTTTGGTTAATTAGTTCTAAATTGTAAAATTCATAATGATAATTTTAATGACAATGAAGTTCCTAAATTTAAGTAGTAGAAATATGCTTTGATTCGTAGAAAAGAATCTCTGTAGATTGCTTTTATGTGTATTAACCCAACTATATTAACAATGACGATGTCTACAGATTTTCACTATAAAATTTTATTTGTCATTTTTAGTGTGTGTTTTTTTTTGTTCTCACGAGCATTTGCAGTTTAGTATTATAAAATATTTGACTGAAAGATTGTTATGTTTTGTACCCAAACAATAATATTTTTATATATAATTAAATCTATTCCGACAATTTTTTTTTGTCTAATCTATTTTTTAGGTTTAAGACTATCAGTTTGTAGAACAGTTGTTTCACGACTAAGTAAGAAAGGTGCATATATATAGCGACTCATCAATACATAAAGATGATTTACTTTCATGAATAGTAATCTAAATCCCAAAAGGAAATCGATTAGAGGCTCGGACTTTGGTTAATAGGAAAACATTTTTGAAAGACACATTGACATTCGGTTCAAATCCGGTTTCCACGCGCCGTTTATATAACTAAACGCAACATATATCTGAAAATAATTTGAATTGGGTATGGTCTCTGTGTTTTTCTCTTAATTAAGGATACAACAACAAACAACGACGTTAATTATTGTGCGCCACAGTAGTTAGGCAAATCCCCAGTAGTTTCTTGTTCATTTGAATTTAATTAATTAAGAATGATTAAACCCATAATCTTGACTATTTTATTATTCAATGCTATAATTGTTATATATATGGTAGACTATTATATATAGGTCTTGTTAAGTTAATCATAAATTTTCATAACTCACAGCCTCAAAAATATTAGGATATTTATAGTTTTGTCTTGAGGATTAATGTAACCGACCTTAGCTCAGTTGGTAGAGCGGAAGACTGTAGGCGTTGCAGATAATCTTTAGGTCGCTGGTTCGATTCCGGCAGGTCGGATTTTTTTTTTTTCTTTTTTTCTTTTCAACTTTAAAGATAAAACCCAGCCCATATTAAGGCTTTTAGTTCAAAAAACCTAGAGCAGCCGTTTATAATTAAATAAAATCAATAAATGACTCCACATGCAAGATTCTCATTTGAGACAGAAACTCTCCAAAGCGGCACAGCTTCAGCGGCGATTTGGAGACCCAAAAGCTAAGTGGCATTGGGCCAAACACAACCGAAGCCTATTTGTTCAAAACACAACCGAAGCCTATTTGTTCAAAACACAACCGAAGCCTATTTGTTCAAAACACAACCGAAGCCTATTTGTTCAAAACACAACCGAACAAAAAAAACTAAAATGTTAAAAAGAAAGCTTCAAGGCAACTTCCTCAAAAGGAGAAAGCTTCAAGGCAAATTCCCCAAAAGATTTAGCTGACTATCAGGTTTGAATGTTTATAATATGATGTAGAAAGCTCAACCTAATGCATCTAGCATAAATAAGGACATCACTTAATCCAAAACCTTCAAAGAGATGGAATAATAATCAAAATAAAAACTTATAAGCCTAAACAAATATTCGAAAATTCATTTTAAAACATGGGAACCTTCTTAGGATATTTTGTGCCTGGTCTCTCACTTGCACTTCTCGGTCTCTGGCATGTAATCAATACCATACAATCTTACTCTCTAAATTCCCCAAACCAAAATTTCACCTCATGATTCTGGTTCCCTTTCCCGTATAACAAAAAACTCAAACATCTCGAGCTCATCGTCATTATCATTGTTACTTTCTTATCCATTTTCCTCCTAAACTCAGATTTCCCTTTCCTTAAATTATCGTCTTTCAAACCGGAAATCAAACACATCTGCATAGTCTTCCAACTCATTTCGTTTGCGTCTTCCACTCTCATCTTTGACGTAATAAATCCTCCCGATAAGGATATATACCGGTTTCATCGGGCTTCATGCAACATTGGTTTTCATGCAAGAAGTACTCTTCTTTCTTGATTCTCACTCCACTGATCACTTAGGTCTTGAAGGCCAGTACCATGTCCTCCTCGAATTCGCTGCCTTCGTCTCCTTCTCTTCAGCTCTTGCGTCGACCATTTACCCTAAATCTTTTTATGCGTCTCTTGTGTTCTCGGCCTCGCTCATGTTTCAAGGATGCTGGTTCTTGAACATGGGGTTAATGTTTTTAGATCCAAATTATGTCCATATAGGGGTTGCTTGAGAACCACGACCGATACACCAAGAAGTAACAACAGTACTATTGTTGATCATAGTGGGCTGGTTTGAGAGTCTCCTTGTACAGAAATTATGGCACAAGCGTTAGCGAATCTTCAGTTTAGCTGGATTTTATCAGCTATATTGATTTTTACATTTGTATTCTCTCTCAAAAGTTTCGGGGAAAGTCGCCGTGTTTCCCAATTGCCGGTCGTCAACGTTAGAATACGAACGTAATTTTCGACGAGGAGGTGATCGTTCTACTGTCGTGGAAGCCTCGACGAATCCTTTTCGAGAATATATTTCGTCTCGTTTATATTAATGTTGTAATAGTATAGAAAATATATTTTGTTATCGGTAGGTAAGCTTTTACTATTTGATGTAACTAGCCTTTGATTGTTATGACATGTAGCAACGAATTATACATTGGTTATTGATAAAAGCGTATTTCCATGATATTTTTTTTAATTTATATACAAGGTTTATACTGGTATAACTTCAATAATGGTAAGACTTATCTTTTGACTAGAGAACTGTATAAAATGAGTCTTGGAAAACGACATAGAGTTAAAGCAACTTTGTCACTCTTGTCAGATAAAAACTTATCGGTTTCTCTTTTCCGGCTTTAACTCTCCACTCATCACTCTCCACTCTCAATTTTCACCTTCTCTTCTCTGAACAAGGCAAACAAAAATGGTTACAACCCAAAACACGAAGGCCAGAGTCACCTCCGTCTCTCACCGCCGATCACAGCAAGATCCTGAGTCGCCGGTGAAGAAGTTCTTCAAGTTGGTCTTACCTTCAACGATGAAGGATAAGATGATGGTAATTACTTAACACTTAGAAAAAACTTGAAATAAAGTGTTTGCATGTGTGTTGTTATCCCTGTTTCAATTTCTAGGGACTATATCTGAAGATTCACTAAACAGTGTCCATTTCTTTTGTTTTATCTTGGACTAGAGATCTAAAAGGGATACACTAATCTGATCATTTGTTCTTAAGAAATGTAGAGAATTTAAGATCTGACATTTTGTTACTTGTTTCTGAAAATCTCATTATGTTGAATAACTTTGAGCAGAAGATTCCGCCAAGATTCGTGAAGCTACAAGGGTCTAAACTCTCAGAGGTTGTTACATTAGAGACTCCTGCGGGTTTCAAGCGTTCCATTAAGCTCAAACGGATCGGTGAAGAGATTTGGTTCCATGAGGGTTGGAGTGAGTTTGCAGAGGCTCATTCCATCGAGGAAGGCCACTTTCTCTTGTTCGAATACAAGGAGAATTCGAGTTTCCGTGTAATAATCTTCAATGTTTCGGCTTGCGAGACCAAATATCCACTGGATGCAGTTCATATCATTGACAGCGACGATGATATAATCGATATTACAGGCAAAGAGTTTGTTGGAACTCAAGGTACAAGGAAGAATAATCAATCTGTTAATGGTGGTGATACAGAGCACAAATCCAAGAAGAGATCAAGAGACATCGAACTTGACAAGATTCTACACGGTAAGAAGACTTTGTTCTTAATATAGATTAAGAAGATTGGGATCTGAATATTTTTAATCTATGTGTAGATCTTGATGTGATGAATCCAATGCATGTGCTTAAAGAAGAAGAAGAAGACAAGAGAGTCTTCAGGGGATAACAGAGCTTTTAACAGAACCGAGACCTGCAAGTTTATTTGTTGTGTAATGTTAATTAATGACTTGATGAAACTAAAAAACTTTCATTGCAAAATGAGTAGTGTTTTGAATCCTGACCTGTAACAAGCTATGTTAAACAAAACTGTAACCAGGTCTTGTTTTGATTCTTCTTTCTTTCATCTCCTTCCTCAGCTTCTCTACCTCTACCCATTTCCCTTTATGAGCTAACACATTCGATAAAGCGACATAATCTTCGCACTCAGAACCCGAAAGCTTCTCGTCCTCTCGTTCTATCTCGAGAAGAGCCTTTCCGATCTCTTCACCCATTACAGTCTCTCCATAAATGCTGCAGGCATTGCAGAGGCTTCTTAACAAGATAGCGTCAGGCTTTATAGGCATAGCTAATATAAACTGATAAGCCTCTTGTATCCGCCCTGCCTTACCAAGAAGATCTACTATGCAACCATAGTGTTCGATAACCGGTGTGACACCAAATCTTGTCTTCATGCTCTTGAACAGCTCGATTCCTTCTTCAACAAGACCTATATGACGATAAGCCGAAAGCAAGCTAGTGAAAGTTATTTCGTTTGGTTTGATCCCAGATTCCGCCATTCGGTTTAGAAGATTCGGTGTTTCGTTTCCTCTACCGTTGAGAGCTAGCCCCGTTGCCATTGAAGTCCATGTAAAGACATTTTTCACTTTCATTAGCTCGAACACGGAGAATGCGTTGTTCAAGCAGCCGCATTTTGAGTACATGTCGACAAGTGCAGTACCGATAAAGACATCAACTTCGGGTGTGAACCCGAGCTTTTCTATGTAACCATGAACGAGAGAACCAATTTCGAGCAAACCCGTCTGAGAAATGGCTGAAAGAACACAAACCATGGTTGTATCAGTAGGTCTAACTCCACTACCACAGCAAGAGAATCTCCTAAACAAAACCATAGCCTTTCTCGCATTGTGATTGCCTTTATCCTTATGTGAACAATATCCACCTATCATTGCGTTCCATGTAACAGAGGTTCTCTCAGGCATTTCGTCAAACACCTTCCTTGCATAACGTAAATCTCCATTCTTAGCGTAGAAATGGAGTAAAGTGGTTCCAATCAATTCAGATTCATATAGAAAGCCAAGCTTTTTCACCATCCCATGAACAATTCTACCAACCCGTAACGCCGACGACGAAGCTGACCTAGCACAAGCGCCAAGGACGAAGACAAAAGTGCGCTCATTGAGATAAAGCAACGAACTTTTTGATGCATAATTGGCAAAAATCCGAATCGAGTCCTCTGGTTTGCTACATTTAAGCAATGTGTTGAAGAGAAACTTATCAGGATGACCAAATCGAGGAAACACTAGTAAATGAGCAAGCTTTGAGCTGCTTTCGGTTGATGGCTTTGAACAGTAATGGCCTATGAGTTTGCCAAATAGAGAATTATCATGGCAGCCATTGATGACTAATTGAGCATGGATTTGCTTAGCTTGAATTAGGGTTTTCGAATTCTGTTGCAACAAGGACAAAAATCTTGGTCCTGGAAAAACAGAGCTCATAAGCACCAAACTCTGATACTGTAATGGATTAAGGCAAAGAGAAGGAGAAACAAAAGCTAAGAGATAAAATAAATATCGAAGAATCTACAGCACAAACCCATCTTCATCATAATCATCATCATGGCTACAAGTACCAAATTTGATGGAGATTAGGTATTTACAGACTTCTTCTTAAACCCTAACTTTGTTTGTTCTACTCAAACAATTTGAGTTCCACTCAAGAGGTTATATATAATGAGGTAAAAACAACTTATCCACATCGATAACACAAAGTAAACCCGAGAGAAAAAACGAGACACTGACGCAATAACGACACAGACCAGAAGAGAGTTTTTTTAGTTGTTTTTAAATTAAGATACTCCTACACTGTAAATCCCTTTCTAGTGAGAGCTAGCTACTACCACTGGATTCAGTCTTCAACAAATTATCATATCCTCAAGCGCATCATCACAACAAACACTTGTCATACTAGACAAACACTCCAATAAGCTTCTGTCACGTGTCCCTTATATTCCTCCACTCCACTCCACTTTTGCCCATGTCATTCATTGCGCATCTCTGTTTTCCTATAACAAATCTCCCGTATTTGAGAAATCTTTACCTCAAGGTAGTTTGAGACAGATGATAAAACATCTAATTTGCTAATTTCAAAAATTACATGGACTATGGTGTCGCCTATGCGATGTCTACTGCTTCATTGATCAACCTCAAAAGCTAATCCGAAAATTATGAACAAAATTCTAACAACATAGAACAGAAACATACAGCTCTCTCTATATCATTTGATCAGATAATCTCAACGAACCCACCTCAGATTATACAAAAGCAAAAAAAACACTAGAGATTCTTTCGCTGACAATCCATACGCTTTTTAAACTATTGATCCCTCCAGAACTGTATCCGATATTCACAGATTTTGCCTTGATTTTGGAAGGCGGAGGAGGATAGACCGGTACGGATGTCGGTGAAAAAAACTTGGAATCGTTATCGTGTTGGCCAGGTGGTTTTTTTTTTTTTACACGTCAGCATATTTGGCCGGTCCTACTTATCTAAAGTACAGTAATAATGTCATACACGTCAGCGTAAACTGATAGATCTTCCTTGGACAAAATCTACTTCCGATAATGTTGATTCCCTTCTGTCTGAATTCTCTCTAGTGTAAAAAATATTCTCTTGAATCCTTGGTTTTCCATAGCGTGTGTGTATTGATTTACAAATATAGAATCTACAGAAAACAAGATTGAGGGTGCAAAAATGAAAATATATTCAGAATTGAGGGAGCAATTTGTTACATTTCCTCTTTCCAGTCTATGTATATATCTCGCAAGAGGAAAGCTGAAGAAAAGCAAAACCCTAGAAAATAAATAATATTCCGTGGCGCCTGCGGCAGAGATCAATGACGATACCGGATCTCTGTAACGATTTGGTCGATGAGATACTCTGTCGCGTTCCGGCGAGGAATCTGAAACGGTTACGATCTACCAGCAAACGATGGAACCGTTTATTCAAAGATGATAGGAGATTCGCAAGAGAGCACATGCATAAAGCCCCAAAGGAGTATCTACCTCTCATGTTGACAAGCGAGTACAGGATCTGTCCGGTGAGCATCAATCTCCAAGGAGATGTTCCTTCTGTAGTGTTAAAGAGAGAGCTTAGCCTACCAGATCCGGATTATTCACATCAATTCGATATAGGTCGAGTCTTTCACTGCGACGGCTTATTGGTATGCAACCACGTAGGCAAGAATCCCCGATACGGATCTAAAATCGTGGTTTGGAACCCGCTGACTGGTCAAACCAGGTGGATCGAAGCCGGCTATCGTTGGAAGGAATACGAAGTCAGATTTGTTCTCGGATACTGCTACCAGCAAGACGAGAACAATTCCTGCAGTAAAAAAATCTACAAAATTTTGTGTTTTTATCCTAATGGCCAAGATACAGAAATCTACGAGCTTAACTACTCTGATAGGTGGACAAGGACGATTCCTGATGGTGATCTCACTCCAGGCTGGACCTTGATATACTCAGAGCAGACCGTGTCTATGAATGGAAATCTTTACTTGTTTGCTTCGGAGAAATCAAAACCCCATCTTGGCGTGTCCTTGCTCAGATTTGATTTCTCAACAGAGAAATCATCTCTATGTGTGACTCTTCCCTATCAGCGTCCAAGGTATGAAATTTTGAGTATTTCCGCCGTTAGAGGAGGAGAGAATCTTTCTCTGTTGTTGCAGCTCGATTTTGAATCTAAGACTGAGATATGGGTGACGAATAAGATTGATGACACCACCACCAAAGGAGCAGCAGTCTCTTGGACCAAGGTCCTAGCATTTGATTTAAGCCCTGATCTTCAATTATTTTCGGAGGAGGTAAATTTTTTGCTTGACGAGGATAAGAAAGTCGCTGTGTGTTGTGAGAGATGGTTGGAACCGCAAGAGCACCACAGGTACCAGTGCAGGAGAGAGTACAAGATCACCGACAAGATATACATTCTCGGGGAGGATAATAAAGTCGATGAAGTAGGTTCTGGAGAGGGAGAGGCTACAGATTCACTTGAAGGAATTTCGCAAGTTATTCTCAATTACGCTCCAAGTTTGGTCCAAATCGAGCAAGCCGGAGGAGGCAAAACAAAAAGAGGTGACGACTAAAACAACCTCTACATGTAATATTAGTTTTTTGTGTTTTTCTTAATTTATTTTTGTCATATTTTTTGAATAATCCCCTGATCGAGCGACCTGGAAGTAGAAGAGGCCCTTAAATTTTCTTGTTCATGTTCTTTGAATAATCCTTTGAACTGATATCTCAATAAGATTGTAATATTGTAGTTGTCCCTTGCTTGATTTACACACGGTTTTCTTTTTTTTTTAAGTTTTATGATCAAAACATGTCTGGTACAGTATATGTCTAGAGAACAAGTGTTGTGTCTAAAACTTCAACCATTTCTAATTCAATGACAAAAGTAACTCATGTTCGAAGCTCCGAGTTTCTTTTTCACCTAAGTTTCAAGTTGTACAAACAACTAGAAGTCATTATTACCCATTCGCATAAATCTAGCATATATTGGACCAAAACATAACCCACAAATTATTTAAAACCACAGCTAAGCTTGTGGTTTTTTTGGGGCATCCAAAGTTGAAACATATCAAATGTTTACTCATGATACTACACTCCTTGATTGTCGTTTAACCTAGTGTTATGCAAATATAAACGCACGCATATCAGCAAGAGATCCATAGAGTTTACTGCAGGGATTTTGACCAGCACTGCATCTTCCTCTCGTTTCAATTATGCATCCCCTGACATCAGCATGACAATCTAACAGTCAACCACAATTTAGTGGTGATCACATGGTTAAGCATGTGCCAATTACGTACCGTACCTTGTAGCTGTAAGAGCGGGTGCCTGCACCTTGGGAATCTGGATGTTTTCTTATGTAATCTACTGCTTCACCTCTGTATGTCTGCTACCACAGTTCCCACCTACAATCTTATATATGCATTTTCCTTCAATACTCCCATTTTCACCAGTATCCTCAAGCAAACTGCATGAAGAGGGTTTCCAATTATCTCAGAGGTGATCAAACAACAACTTCATCAAATTCTAGACGTTGGCTTGAAGGCTATTCTTAAGTTTGTTATCTCAAGTTCCCTCCTTGTATTCCACCAGAACAGTTTGTCTTTCTACTCAAATTTGATGGAGATTAGGTATTTACAGACTTCTTCTTAAACCCTAACTTTGTTTGTTCTACTCAAACAATTTGAGTTCCACTCAAGAGGTTATATATAATGAGGTAAAAACAACTTATCCACATCGATAACACAAAGTAAACCCGAGAGAAAAAACGAGACACTGACGCAATAATGACACAGACCAGAAGAGAGTTTTTTAGTTGTTTTTAAATTAAGATACTCCTACACGACATTGTACTTGCAAATCCAGAATGATCACACCATAATGCTTTGTTCAGACGTACTCGTTGACTCGAAAGGCTGTCACTTTCAAAACGAAATCTCTGGTTCTGAGCAGCTCAAACACACAGACGTCTCCTTCTCCTAAGTTGTTCTCTAGAGTGAATTCGTACCATCCTTGACTGAATTTGGCTCTCCCGGCTTTGTAGAGACATCGAACAGGCCATTGTTTCTCCGCAAGCTGGACTTTGATGAACCCGGAGATCCCACTTAGGTACTTCTCAGCAAACCCAGAAGGAAGATACTGTTGAGAGAAACAGAAACAGAAGGCTTCTTTTAGAGATCAGTGAAGACACCGATAAGATTAAGTCTTCCTAAGATGTTTTTTTATTACCATGATGCAACCTCTGTATAGATAGGATGGTCGCAGAACCACTCTGAAGAAAGGGTTTGTTGGTTCGAACGTTTTGGCTGCATTGATGGCTCTCTCTCTTTCTTCTGCAGTCACGGTTCTCTTTCTCGCAGAAGCACTCTCGTAGAACTTTGAACGGTTCTCTGGATCATCATCTCGCGGAGCTGATGAGTTTATTTCCTCTGTAAGGACAATATCAAAAGGATATATGTATCATGAGGAAGAATCTGTGAATCCTCTGAAAACGAGTCTGAAGCATTTCAAAGAGGAAAAGTGCTTACCAGGATCAGCATTTTTCTTCTTCCTCCCTCTCTTTTTAGGTATTTTTGGGGTTGGCGTTGGCTCTTCAGCTGGAGATAAGGAAAATATCAAGCATCAACCTCAAAAGAATGATAAGACGCGTAATCAGCGATAGATAAAGGGAATCAGTTGGTTATAAATATCACCTTTAACTGGTCCAGTGAACAAGGTTTGGATGGCTGAACTAGCATACCCTTTGTTGGCTGGTACTGTAGACTCAGGAAGTGGTGATGGGTACACAGAAGAAGGAAAGATGACCTCGGCATCTTCATCTTCAAGGTCTTCAAACAAACGGGCGCGTTTGAAGTGGTTGTGAGCGGAATCCATGAGACCGGTGGAATGGTAATTGATCTCAGAGTGGGATAAATTGAAAATGTAGACGCTGAAGGCAGAGTTTCCTTCATATCTAAAAATCAAAAGATAACCAATGCGAATGGAGTAACGGTCAACAAACTCTTGCCAACCATCTTGAAACCAAATTTTGTTGTCAGCTTTCCTTAGTCCTACACGCCAAACATGACCATCAGGTACTGTGAGTGCAACAGCAACCGAAAGCTCATCCTTGAATTTACTCACAAACTTATCTGGGACCCTCTGCACAAGCATGCCGGTATGAGATATAAAGAAGCATATAATGATATAAATGTCCACAATATCTATAAGAACAGCACAGAATATTGCGAGAACATCAAATCGAAACAGACATTTTTCAGCAAAAACATCCAATAAACACAGTAGCTGAAGAAACGACGGCTTTACCTAATTTAAAAACACAAACCAAAAGGCCATATTTCAGTTTAGAGAAGGCATCAACAAGGAGACACAGTCCATTAGTACACATGTAAAATGGTACATTTATCTCTGAATAGATTGATTACACGACTCCTATGATCTTATCACATTAATAATTTGCAAACTTGGTTCCACATAAATGCCTGTGTTAATCGAAATCATTATTCCAGAGAAAATCTAGTCACTTAAATGCCAAATGGAGAGCTAAGCAAATTTGGATTTGTTCAAAACAATGCTCTTGGGGGAATCTGTACAAGTGATGACTAATCACTGTATCAAATAAAGTAGACAACTTTAAAACATAAGCACAATACATAGAGACCTTCAAAACAAGTCAACTACTCAGTTTTAGGGATTCACTCACAAGCCACACAATACTCAATAAGGAGTCTAAGATCTCAGACATTCCTAAGTCAAACAGAGAAAACAGTCAAAATAGAGTAAACAAAACAGACATTTATAATAGAGAAACCATAAACAGATCTCAACTTTTTCTCCTCAGAAGAAATTTGATCAATCTGACAGAATCAAATCGTCCTCCAAAAGTCAAATCACTCAAAAAAAAAAAAAAAATTCCCAAACTACACACAATATGCTGTCAGAGTACAGATATACCATCAAATACCCAATTTCCCACCAAACACAACCAATGACCAAAAGAAACTGTCTTGCAGACTTCCATTGGAAACCCACAAATTCTCATTTGACCAATAAGACAACACAAAGTTCAAAAATGGAACTTCTTTTCATTACCCAAAACAGGGAAGAGTAAGAAGATAAAAGCACAACCTTGACTCGATTCTTACAAAGAATCAATACAAGTGAATTGTAAGAAATCAAGCAAGAGTGTCACAAGGCATAATCTTACAAACTCGTTCACCAGATTCCAAACCTTGAAAACCCTCAATTTCGCACAAAATCAAAACTTTGAAAGATGAGGAGAAGGAGAACAGAGAGAGAGAGAGAGAGAGAGAGTAAGTTACCAGACGTTTTTCTTGGATAGTGGATGAGAAAATCAACTTATGGAAGAAAGGGCGTGGCATGTTCAGACACAACAGTGACGAAGTAAGAAAAAATAGAAGAAGAAGAAGAAGAAGAGAAGACCAGAGAGTCAGATCATGAAACGACGACGGAGAATAAAAGGACAAAGAGACTAAGAGAGAAGAAGAACCCTTTCAGATCTGAAGGAGTTTTGTTGTGTTAAAAAAGTTCATTAGATTTTAGTCAAAGGGGTTACAACACAACAATCTCTCTTTTCTTTCTTTCTTTTTTACACACCTGACCTGAAGAGTGACCCAACCAAACCCAAGAAGATGAAAAAATTAAAAAAAAAAAAAAAAAACCAACTTGTCATAAAACGAAGCTCGAGCGAGTTGAATCTGTGTTAGCTCGGTAGACTCGTTGAGTCGAATCGGTAGGTCACTCGTGTGGTTTCTTTTATTAACTAATCAAAAGCCGACCGCCCCCACCTACTCCCCTTTTTCGACCATCTTTTTTTTTCTTAACAAATATTTCTTTTTTGTAACACGCAATATCTCAGAAAATATATTATTGCCTTATAACAACAAATATATTTGATACTGTTATATATACGTCCTTATTTGCAAACAGATCATACCGTTCCGGAAAATCTCAATTTTATTTAGAACATATAAAAACACTTGTAAACTAGTGTACCGTGAAGCCTATAGACAAATATAGGTGGAAAGGAAAACAAAACTGGTCTCCAAAAGAAAAGTCTTATCATAAACTCATGCCCACAGTATTAATGGTATGTATATACTTAGAGAATGACAAGTTAAAACATGTATAGAGAAATCCAAATACAACATGTATAATCGATTGCAACATGTACGTATATTCATGGCTACCTCACATGCATAAAGTTTTATGTATTTCTTGTATAAATCTAGCTACAGTTAATAGTTATACTTAAGAATAAATAGCCTATGCATACACACTTAAATCCAAAAAGAAGTTTAACCTCTCTAATGTATGTTTAGTATACTATTATTTCTCCTTAGAATATTGGAACTTGACTTGTAGTTAATTAGTTTGGGCTAACCGTTGGCCATCATTGGTCATAACATTATGTTTAAATGGATTCCAATTTATAGTCAGAGAGCCTTGGTTCTGTCTTCTGACAGTATCCTTATGAGCTGTAAGAAAATAAAGGGGTAAACGTAAACATTCCTCTTTTCACCAGTTCGCGTGCATTTTAGAAATTCTTGATGCCTAATTAAAAATTACAAAGCAACAAACTCGCTGATTTTTAAAAATAGAATCCAAAAGTAGATCCAATATCGCATGCATGTCCAAAAGCATTTTATTCAAGCATAATGAAGGAAATTGCATCGTAATTCATACATAAATTATTCAACGGTATGAAAATGTAGATAGAATCATAGAAAAGCAAAACATGTGTGTATATATGTATCACAGTAGAAAAAATAATTTGAATAATCAAGCTCTGAAGTGATTAATATGAATGTAACGTATCGTCAATTTGAAGTTTGTTGAAACACATTAGCTAGTATTCTTTGTATCTAAGCAGGTTTTGTCGGTTTATAAACTTCCTCTAATGGCTTAATCTTGGCTTCTTGTGACGGGCTGAAGAAGAATGATATTGAAAATCTCATTTGAATAACTCATTAACTTGTATGTTTACCACCACTCTGTGCTTGTGTATTCGTGGGTTAAGTTGGTGTTTTAGAAGATTTGTTAAATCTTTGAACCGTGGCAAGTTGAAGGCAATCACGTGATTTGTTTGGATGTATATTTTGTCTTTTGACAACGCATTTATCAACTTTTCAGATCGGTTTATTATTTAGGATTAACAAATGTAAAACACTGATATATATACACTAATGATAAATATTTGATGAGAATTTTTCTTAAATCCCAATTCGAATTTTAAACATGTGAAATTAAGAACTATCGCATTTATCAACATTAGGTCAGTCTACGTATATTTGGAAATGAAAAATGACGAAGATCGCAAATGACACAACATTCTGATGACCGTTTATTTTAAACATAAACATGTAAAATCTCGCGTGCATTTTGGGAAATATGAACTTGGCTAACTTATATAAAAAGAACGAATAGAAATCAACATAAGGTTTAATTATAATGTGATTAACTAAGCCTTGAAGTGATCAATCTGGATATTCTCAACCTCGAGTTTCTTGAAATCACTTCTGTTTCTTGAAACAAAGAACTTTCCCCAATTGTACTTTTTATAACAAGGCGGGTTTTCCTCACTTATAAGCTCCTCCAATGGCTCAATATTGGCTTCATGTGATGGGAAGAAGAAGAATGGTATTGAGAATCTCTCTTTGCTTGTATTCACGACCACTCTATGTTCAGCACTCCAATACTCATCATTTGTCCACACCTACTCCACAAAATCTTATTTTCATTCATCAACTCTAATATAATACATCGAAGATATATTGACATGCAACTTCGTTCATTGCTAATTGGTTTTGAGCCGAAAGTCTACGTTTACCTGAATACAATTGCCCATGTTAATGATCAAAGCATCCGAGATCGGTTTCACGGGGATCCATTGTCCATCCGATCTACGACTCACTTGTAATCCACCTACACTATCTTGGGCCAGGACGGTTAAAGCTCCTCCATCTTTGTGACGTCCAACACCTAATGCTAGCTCGGGGTTCGGGCAAGGAGGGTAATGGTTAAACCGCAAAAAACTAGTTTGCTCATTGAAGAAACCGGTTAGCCGATCACCAGGTAGACCCAAACTAATGGAGACAAGTTCCAATAGCCTAAAAGCTAACTTCTCAACTTCTCTTGCATATTCTTGGCATACCTCTCTACCAATACACATGATAAAAAAAAATCACTTTCAGGATAATAAAATGAAATTCTAATAAGGCCCAATGGGCCTAAACTCTCGATCTCGTGATTGAACGCACCAATCAATAATTCAGTGAGTGAGAGAGAATCAAGAAAATGGTCACCTGAAATGAGAAGGGTTTTGAGGCCACTGGTTCGTGAGCTTTCGGAGCTCAGTATCTTCCGGCTCCGGTGACGCCGGAACGATCGTGGAATCTTGTAAGAAGAAATCGAAAATTTCCTTCCAATCTCTAACGTTCTTAGTGTGTTCTTCGTCGTGATAACCCATAGGATTCACTTCGTCTCTTTTCACTTTCCTCTTCTCCTCCGTCGTTAGATTGAAAAACTCAGCAGCTGTCTTCTCTACACGATGCCTTAAAGCTGAAGGCAAGCCATGGTTGATCACTTGAAAAAATCCCCATCTCTTGCATGCCTCTGCAATCTCCTTGGCGATCGCAGTCTTGTCATGATGAGTATCTTCGAGAGAAGAGAGGTCGATGGTCGGGATCTCGTCGGAGAAAATGAAATCACCGGAGTTTGTGAGGTGAGTGTTGGGTCTGTGTTCTGGAGCTTGGATAAAAGCTTCGTCGAGTTCTCCCATGGCAGTTTTGGCAGTGATTCTTGTGGTTATTTTTTAGAGTAGGCTTTGGAGATATCGATGATTAGTGGTGCGGTTGGTGTTGCTTTATAGGATAATGCCACGTAAGTAGAGTAGAATTTAATTTCTCCCTGAAATAAAATGAATCTATACTAATTTATGCAAACCACTATAGGTTATTTTTTCCTTTGGTCTTTATCGTAGTTCAGCTAAATGTCATTTAGGGTCTTCCTATTGTTAGACGTAAACATCACAATTTGTTTCGAGTCAAATCAAATAAGTTCCTTCTAATAGCTCGAAGGGCTGCTCTCTTGCATATTCTTGGCATACCAACCTATCTATAAACTTGAGGTTAACAATCAAATAAACTTGAGGTTAACAAGATTCTTATCAAACTCAATGGGCCTTTGTTAAGGCCTTTTTAGATGTTCTTGAGAAATTCTTATCTGAACAATAATTTTTGATTGTTTTTTTCAAGTTTGATGGAAGAATCAAATTTGCACAAAGAAAAAGGAAGAATCAAATGAAGAACACCTGAAATAATCACAATCGTCGGATCTCCAAATTTACATGTAGGGTGAAGAATATAGACCTAGTAACTAGGTAAAATACTTATTACTTGTGAATTCTATACATGATTAATAAAAATTTGAACTCTAAATCCAACTTCCCACACGTGAACACTGAACAGAGGGTCCACACTTACATTGTTACATTTAATTTAAGTGGCTCATTAAGTCTACTCACTACACATCACATATGCTATAACGAATACTCAAAACCAATTAATTTTCAAAGGAAATCGAATTTTGATGCAAATGATTTGTTCAGGGTTTTGCAGCAAATTCAGCTAAGAAAATTCTTCAAAATTAGTTAAAGATTTTTTCTGTAGTAAAAAATGCAGAAGTATGATAAACTAAGCCAGGGAAAAAAATAACTAGAATTGAGCATGTATAACATTTAACAACAATATCTAAAATTAGGACATAGAGAAATACAATTTGCAAAGATAGCTCAGTGGTCAAGAGAGGAGGACCACAAGACGATTTTATCTTTGAATCTGGACGCAATCTTATGTGTGGTGCCGAAATTGAAATACATTAGTCAATTCTTTAAAATGAAGACATTTTATTTGTTTATTCTCTTCTAACGGCCTATATCGACCAGAGGGATGTGCTTAGGACACTAATAATTGGTAGTTTGGTACTCCAATATTCAAAAGTAATCAAATTTATTCTTTCCGACACAAATTAAGTCCCACACACATTATTTGATTAATATCATAGCTTGGTAAACAAAAAAAAAGCCGATACATAGTATATTAAGTTTTAACTTTGAAGTCATCGATTTGGATGTTTTCGATTTCCAGTTTTCGAAAATCGCTTCTATTCCTACTGACGTAGAACTTACCCCATTTATAGCCTTTGTATTTTGGAGGGTTTTCAGGACTCACAAGTTCTTCTAATGGCTTCACTTCCACATCGTGTGAAGGCAACAAGAAGAATGGTATCGAGTATCTCTCTCTTGTTGTGTTCACCACCACTCTATGTTCAGCACTCCAATACTTGTCATTCGTCCATATCTACATTATCATATTTATGATATAGTAATACTCATTAATTATGAAAGAATCTTTTAATGTTATGTATAACAAAAGAATATGACATAAGTTCAAGGATATTATTACCTCCATACAATTGCCTATATTGATGACAAGAGCATTAGGGACGGGTCTAATCGGAAACCAAACACCGTCCGATCTACGACTAACTTGTAATCCTCCAACATCATCTTGAGCCAATAGACTAATAACGTCGGCATCTTTGTGGTGACCAACACCTAAAGCTAGGTCAGGTCTTGGACATGGTGGATAACGATTTATCCTGAAAAAACTCATTTGTTCTTTGAAGTAGTCATGAAAACGCTCTTTTGGCAAGCCTAAGCTTAACGAAATCAGTTCCAAGAGCTTGAACGCTAATTTTTCAGCGTGTCTCGCATATACTTCACATGCTTCCCTAATAATAAATTAGAACCAAAAATAAAATTAGCTAACATAACTGAAAATAAAAATAATTTCACCTACACACATGTGTAACCTATCATATACAGTGGTGGGTGCAGCGCTGGAAGATAGGATTCACGTGACTCCAGTAGATTTGATCAAACATGTGAATTGATAAAGTTTCTATTTATTGTCTAAATATAGAAAGTATAGAAAACTAAAGATTAAGAAGGAAAAACATGTTTAAGGTCTTGGTATTGTTTGATTATGAAAAATATACAAGAAATCCCCCCTAATCCAATAATTTCTCAGATTTCAGGGTTTTACACAACCCTCAAATCATCTTCTAAAGCAGATCCATTCGTTGTTTGTCATATAAACACAAATGTATATATATCTAATTAAGAGAAAGTACCTGAAATCAGAAGGAGATTGAGGCCACTTGTTGTAAACAAGTCTTAAGCCTTCATCTTCAGGATCAGTGGTTGAAGGAATGACCATTGGATCTTTGAAATAAATATCAAACACTTCTTTCCAATCTTTAACGTTCTTGGTGTGTTCTCCATCATGATACCCTACAGGATTCACATCGTCTCTCTTCACCTTTATCTTCTCTTCCATAGGCAAATCGAAAAACATCTTCACAGTCTTCTCCACACGTTGCCTTGCGTCAGAAGGCACACCATGATTAAGCACCTGAAAAAATCCCCATTTTTCACAAGCATCACCGATCTCTGAGATAACGTTTTGGACATCTTCGGGGTCATCGAGGCGCGAGAGATCAATCACGGGTATTTCTTCTGGTTGGTTAGGGATGAAATTCGAATCTGATCTATGCTCTGGTGCTTGGATGTAGGTTGGATCAAGATCCTCCATTGCTTGACGTAAAAAGAGTTTGGAGGAAGAAAAAAAGTCAATAGAGCTACTTTTATGCTGTGTTTGGACTTTGGATGGATATCTACAACGAAAATGTGCTAATTATATACACCACTACTTTTTTTAAGTAATATATTATTAGGATACATAAATCGATTTTGTTTTGTTTTTATATGCATATGTTTTTGTTAATGATATAAGATACTAAAACTACAACGTTTTCTTCGACGACCGCTCAAAGTACCGAGACTTTTCCTCGTTGAATGATTTTTAAAACGAGTAATAATAATTAAGCCGGTCAGAGGATCTGTCGGGGTCGGGTCATGAAGTAATTAACACTCTTATTAAAAAAAAAAACACCTATTGAAAATATAGTAAAATTACAGTCGAAGTTTGTATTAGGAATAAGACCATAGAAACTAAATCAATATTGAAAGTTGAACTAAATCATCAATATTTGTTTATTAGCTGAACACTATTCTTATTTTAATCTTGAACATAGATGGAGTTTAGCTATTACCTATTACTGTACTTCTATTCCAAACTAAGGAATCGTTTTGGATATTAACCTATTTGACCATGATATTAAGTATTAACAAACGATTTGGTTACTTGACCATGATATGAACAAACGATTTGGTTAACTAGTCGGAAAATATTTTAAGCTTAGGTTAAAGTAGTCCAACATCTAAGTATTGATGTTAGTCTACATAGTAGCATTTTGGTACCTTTTTCAGAGGATTGTTCCGATCAGCCCATCGGGCAAAGAAAATATCTATTCGAAGATGGTGATTGATGAGTCGAAATATTGAAAGTTGAAAATGTGATAGTTGCCAATAAAGACCAGAAATAAAAGTATAGGTTTTTGCTTAAGGAAAACGAAAAATAAATCAACGATCTAAGTCACGTTGACGTTGACCACTAAATAAACTAAAATATTTCAATTCTCAATTAAGGATTTTTCTAAGATGTCAAAATAAAGTTGAAAATTTCTGTTGATATTAAAAACAGTGCGAAAATATGAATGGATATTTATACTTTGAACATTGAACAATTTTTTTTTTATTTTTGTAAAAGACAATTTTTGAGAGAAGTAGACACAAAGAATGTGATGAATTTACACTATAAAAGTATAAAACTTAGAATTACAGATATGTTAATGGTTAATTTTGAAAATATTCACTTCTAAAAATCATCTACTTACAGATTACAAATGGTCAAATTATAAATGTATCTTTTTTTTTGTTTGTTACAAATTGCGTTAACCGGAAAAATGTTGGACCAAAATGTAAAATATTAAAAATGTATGGTTCAGTAGCCTGGGAACATCGGTGGTGGTGGCGATGCATATTGGTGTCC
The DNA here is from genome assembly GCF_000001735.4 of Arabidopsis thaliana. Lineage (NCBI taxonomy): Eukaryota > Viridiplantae > Streptophyta > Magnoliopsida > Brassicales > Brassicaceae > Arabidopsis > Arabidopsis thaliana. The sequence goes on from NC_003074.8 coordinate 6,559,222, forward strand.
AATGTTTGGTGGGAGGATGAAATTATCGCCGTCGTCGTTGTCTTCCGATGGTGGTGCAGTTACATCTGGTGATGGATTTGAAGATGGCGGTGATGACGAAGGGGTGGCTTCTGATTGTTTTGGTGCTTCAACTTCTGGTTCGCTTGATGGTACTGGTGCTTCAACTTCTGGCTCGGAATCTGGTGATGGAGCTGGACTTGATTTGAACACTGGTGAATGATTTGAATCTGATGGTGCTTCGATGTCCTCAGAGTCTGGGGTCGGAGCTTGAACCGGTGTTGAGATTTCTCCTGATTCTGATGATGAAGGTGTTGGAGCGTTTGCCATTGGCGATGTTGCTGGTGGTAGAGGCGTTACAGGTTTCGGTGGCGGTGAGAAAACTGGAGGAGGAGGAGAGTAGATAGGTGACGGAGGTGGTGGAGAGTGGACTGGTGGTGGTGGAGAATGGACTGGAGGCGGCGGGGAGTGAACTGGAGGAGGCGGTGAGTGAACAGGAGGAGGTGGTGAGTGGACTGGTGGCGGTGGTGGAGAGTGGACCGGTGGAGGCGGGGAGTGGACTGGTGGAGGAGGAGGTGAGTAGATTGGTGCAGGCGGTGGTGGAGAGAAAACTGGTGGTGGTGGAGGTGACTGGACCGGTGGAGGAGGAGAGTGGACTGGTGGAGGAGGAGAGTGGACTGGTGGTGGTGGTGAATGGACCGGTGGAGGAGGAGAATGGACTGGTGGTGGTGGTGAATGTACTGGTGGTGGAGGAGAGTGGACTGGTGGTGGTGGAGGAGAGTGTACTGGAGGTGGTGGTGAGTAAACCGGTGGTGGAGGAGAATGCATCGGAGGAGGAGGTGAAAATACAGGCGGCGGTGGGGAATGAACCGGTGGTGGTGGTGGTGGAGAGTGTACTGGAGGAGATTGTGGCGACGTTGTCTTTGTCTCTTCTGTCGAGGGTGATGGTGGTTGAGGACGACGTTTTTTAATCGGAGATGCATCGTAAGGATCATTTGGTACCGGTGATTCCAATGGAGGCGACCCCATTTTTGGTGCCTCTGTCTTTGGTGGTTGTTCTTGCTTTGGTGGTTGAGGCTTAGGTGACTCCTCTGGTTTTGGGGTCTCTTGCTTTGGTGGTTGAGGCTTAGGTGACTCCTCTGGTTTTGGTGTCTCTTGCTTTGGTGGTTGAGGCTTAGGTGACTCCTCTGGTTTTGGTGTCTCTTGCTTTGGTGGTTGAGGCTTAGGTGACTCCTCTGGTTTTGGAGGTTCCGGTTTAGGAGATTCTTCTGGTTTTGGTGGCTCTTGCTTAGACGACTCTTGTTTTGGTGACTCAGGCTTAGGTTTTGGCTGTTCTGGTTTTGGTGCCTCTTGCTTAGGCGACTCTTGTTTTGGTGACTCAGGCTTAGGTTTTGGCTGTTCCGTTTTTGGAGATTCCTGTTTTGGTGACTCTGGCTTAGGTTCCTTTGGGTTAGAAGGCTCATGTGATGGTGTCTCAGGCTTTGGACTAGGCTGTTGTGGTTTGGGAGATTCTTCTGGTTTTGGCTTAGATGGCTCTTCTAAGTTTGGTGGGTTTATTTCTTTCTTAGGCTCCGGTGCCTTTGGTGTTGGTGTTGGTTTTGGTGATGGGTTTGAACCACCGCCACCTCCACCGGCACACTTGTCTTTACTGCAATCCACAGGACGGCTAACCACCGGCAAACATTCTTTAGCCGACTTCTGGTTTGGTCTGTTCTGTAAGCAATTGCTCGTGTCATCAAACTGTTTCTCTTGGCTCGATCCAGGCACACAACTTTGAGCTTCTCCATTGAAGAAATTGTAAGAAAATGTGAAGTTTGACAATTTGGGCAACTTGCAGATATTGTCTGTGACAAATCCGGTGAACTTATTGTACGAGAAATCCATTTGTTCCACGTTGGCTAAGCCCGACAAGGTCGATGGCAAACTTCCGACGAACCCATTGCTGCTAGCATCAAACACAGTCACATTGTTCAACGAACCGATTTCGTTCGGTAAGCAACCACTTAGGTTGTTCCCAATAAACACAATCTCGTTGAGGTTCTTCATCTGGCCAATGGTTTTTGGGATGCAACCGCTAAATTTATTGTGTGCGAAGGTTACAACGGAAGCTGTTGATTTACCAATTGTCTCGGGGATGGTCGACTCAAATCTATTGTTGTTCAAGAAGATGGCGTCGAGATCTTTATCAAAGATCTCTGGTGGTAGTTTCCCTTCAAAATCATTGTATCTTATGTCAAGGAATTTCAAAGACGGCCAAGAAAGAGCAACTGTCGGAAACGGACCAACGAAACGGTTATTGCTGACGTCGAATTCATACATTAACGTTAGCTTCGAAAGACTTTTCGGAATAACTCCGCAAAACCTGTTGGAATTAACGTGAAACAAGGCGACATCGGTCAATAAACCTAGCTCAGGCGGCAAGTATCCGGCTATATCCGCATGGTTAAGGTCAATCCCCGCCACAACCAATACGCTTGGGTCGTCAAGTGCTGGTGCACAGAAAACTCCTTTGTAAGAACACACGTCTGGACCAACCCAATTAGCCGCAGTGTTGAACGGATCAGAGTAGAATGCCTTTTTCCAAGCTTGAAGGGCAATGTAAGCCCTTTTAAGTCTGTTATTAGCAAATTTGAGGTCTAAATCGACTTCGTACTCGATGTCGTCGGGAAGATCTCCGTTTTCTGATAATGCCAAAAGTTGGCGTCTTGTAAGAAAAGAAGCTTCCTCATCGGTGAGAGCCGCTGCGGAATAGAAAAAAATGGAGATGGTGAAACAAAAGAGGAGAAGGAAGCAGCCAAAAGGCTTCTCCATTGTTCTTCGGGTCATGGTGATGAAAAAACTTGGAAATGGCTCTATGGCTTGCTTAATAGATGAATGTTGTGGAGAGGAAGCCTATAATGAAACGAAGGCAAACAGAAACCATTGGATTGTTTTGCTATTTTTGGTATAACAAAATTTATATAGACTAACGTTTAAAGGGTACGAAAATAGCAAACTATTGTAGCTAATTTAGAATTAGAGGTCGTTGACAACGTCTTTACAAGTTTAGTTTAGTTTTACCATTGTTGAAATTTGGACGACCAATATTTTTTACAGTCTGGAAAAAAAAAGTAAAAACTCTTTTGCTTAGTGTTGTGATTTGTGAATATTTCAAATTTTATTTGACGTTTGCGTTTTGAACTCTTTGGGAAAACAGTGAAACAAATTAAAACGTTTTCTTGTAAAATTGCTGATACTGTAGGCTATATTTATTGTTGAAAATTTTAATTTTTGTTAAGAAAAAAGACTTTCTTAGTAGTATAGTATTTGAAGAAAATTTTCAAAGGATTAAATTAAGAAAATGATTCCAACTAGTATATCTGTTTTTATAATCACTTTTAAGAATGATCAAATAATGTTTTTGTGATATTAACTGTTCAATATGTCAACACCTCGTTATTTAGTTTCTACTATATAATTGTTTTGAACATTCGTTCATCACAAGCTCGCAATAAAGTGAAAAGAAAAAATGGTGAGCAAAACAAATAGTTACTTAACCTCAATTCTTGTTATATTGATCAGCCGATACTACCGTCCTATCTCCGCCACGCCACAACCCGCAACATGGCCGGGCCCATTTTGTGATGGTTCATGGAGCTTGGTTTTTGGTATAAACTATACCATTCTTGAAATCTCAAGGCCATAACGTAACTGCGGTCAACTTAGCGGCATCCAGAATCGATCAATAACGGCCTGAGACTCTACGGTTGGTTGCGGAGTCTATTGGGCCCTTGATGGGCCTAATGGAGAGTCTAGGTGAGGATGAGAAGGTGATTCTTCTGGCACATAGTTTGAGTGGGGCTTGCTATTCCTAAGGCCATGGAGTTGTTCTACAAAAAGGTTCATATGGCTATTTTCGTTATTGGTGAAAGAGTTTCAGCACTGGATGATCAAGAACAACCCTCCTAACCACGTGGAGCATATCCAGAATTCTGATCATATGGTCACGATTTCAAGGCCGTTAGATCTTGGTGCCTGTATTTTTTCTTTGGCTAAGAAGTTTGCTTGAAAAATATTGATTTTCAACATTTTGTTAGTGACACAATAAAAAAGTCAACATTTTGTTATATAAGAATGTACGAAAGAAAACATGGTTTGTAAGGCCTAAGCTGTTTTCCAAGTTTTTTTTTATATGGTTGATCATTGATCAATTCCATTCATATGTTTCACGAGCCACACTTTTTATACGTCTATTACTTTGCCATATGTTTGACTTTTCAACTTCAGCTAATCCTAGTAGATTGTTTCACAAAACTAATCAAACTACAAAACTTAGTTGACCACTTTAATTAGCATGAGGTTATGGACCCTGAGAAGATTTAAATGAAAGCGATTCCAGTTTAGATTCGATGATTTTTTTGTTTTTTTTTCATCTGAGACCTGAATTCGTTTCAAGAACATCAAATCCAGTTCTAAGAGTTTAACACATATATATATATTTTTTTAAGAAACCAATTAACTTACTTCACACCTCATGACCTCAAGATGATTTATGAGTATAATTGTTTCTCCATAAAAAGTGCTTATTTCTTTTCGTCTATAACTTTTTTGCTAAAATCGTCTATAACTTTGATTATGTTTTCCAATCTTACGTACCTTGCAAAGAATGGACATGTTTTGAAGTTGCAAACCGTTCAAATCTGTGATTAATTTGTTCAATAGATCTTAAAGAAAATTAAAAGCAGTTAATACACAAGAATTATATAAACGTCCACGGTTTTGATTCATCTGTAAACTCTTCATTATGTTTTGGTTATACTTTATACACAAATAAACAATATCCAAAACGCCACAAGGCACGGGAACTACTAACTTTAATGAGGCCAAAACCAAAAAAAAATAAAAAACTAAGAAGCTCATCACATGAATCCAACAAGAGGAATGGGAACGGCGGCGTAATTATTCCGGCGACCACCGTGAACTGCTGGAAGAGACGGTGGAGGCTTACGGAAAGCTTCTTCTACTGATTCAGCCACGGTGGTGACGAAAACAACAGCAATTTTCACCAATTCGATGCAAATCTCTAGCTTTTGAGACACCATGTTGTTTGTGCTTAATTCGTAGGAAGAGAAATGTTTTTCTTTTCTTCTTGTTTCGTGTTTTGCGCTTTTTAGGTTTTTTTCTTTCTATGTTTTCCGCGTCTAGAGAACTCTTGTCTTTGTGAGTCGTCTTACTTGCAAAAGCCAGAGTTATATATTTATACAGACAATCATCAATCAGTGTTCACTTTTTTTTTTTTTTATGATTGGATTATTATAATTTAATAATTGGTTGGTTGATATGCCATGTGGCATTTCACTCGCTACCAATTTTTTCTGGGAAGATGCTTCGTTGTTGTCCTTTGGTTTATACAAAGAGCTAGCCAATATTATTTGGGGGCATTTCTTTACATACATGTGTAAAAAATGTTCGCCTAACGTCGCATGTAGGTGCATGCGTGTATATATATGTATGTATGTATAAGTTTGTTTGTTGTATATATGTACTTTATCGTAGATCCGAGCATGCAAAGTAAGGTTTTACGTACGATTAAATAGAATAACAAATATTTAAATTGGATAAAAAAGTGAAAATATTTAAGTAAAACCAGGATGTATATAGCTAAATTGATAGTCTAATATAACGATCGTAACTTTTCAAGATCTTTTCCTAGAAAATCTTTTTTTTCTTTCTGGAGTCTAGAAATGATTTATTATTTCAATCTACGAATCATATATAAAGAGATATTGTAAGGTATTCAAGTCTATAATCCACGTGGAAACGTTTGTTAATTATGATATAAATACGTTTTAGTTAGGAAATGATATCTCTATCATTTACACGGTTTGGTTGAATCAAATGGATGAGGATGAAAAATTTGGACCAATAGGACACGAAGACAATAGGACCATTTGATGTTGTTTTGATTGAATATTTAATGAATACTTTTTGATCAACTTGCGGGATCTTATACTTGTTAATTTCCTATGTTCCCCTTTGCAGTGTAACGCTGACTAAGACCTTCATTAGTATATACATACATATACATCAAATGATGTAAGTTGATACTTTATAATGAGGAATCAAATGATTCACAATATTTAAAATCAAAAAGTGTTGATCATAAAGTGCATGAGATAATGATTATTAATTAGTTTTATTCTCGAATGATTGGTAGTTGTTTATTACATAAAGTCGAATCTAGATGTCACTATATTTTTCGATATTTGCAAATATGGCTAATTGCTGAAACAATGTGATCTTCCTAATGAAATCATACTGATTACTGACCCCAAATGAAGAAAACTATCACAAAGTCTAAAACCATTTAAACGATTAATTTCACTCTAATTCGATTTCTTTTATGAATTTAGCTAGAATAACTCTAAAATATAAACTCAAAACAATGAACAAAATAGGTGACCCTAAAAAAAACTTGGGGGTTTTAAACTAAAATTTCCAAGATAGGGGTGAATATCTAATTCTTCTTAATTCGTGGGATTGGAATGAAAATCAGTAGAGTGATAGATGTGACGTAGCACCAAACGGTCCAAACCCAAAAAAATTTGCATAATTAAGAAATTAAGTAGTGCATATTGTTGCGACTTGCAAGTAGCATCTCAACCATTCTTTCTTTAACTTTATTAAGCTTTAAGGCTTAGCTTAATTAAACAAAACACCAAAATTAGCTAACCATATGTTCTAAGAGCCCATGGAAATTATGCCACGTGTCTTCGTCGGAGTTGTTGAAGTCCCTCCTACTTTCATCCTTTTTAAGATCAAAGTTTATGTGTTTTGTCTAGTGGTATATTTTTAAAATTTTAGTACAAAATACAAAATTTTAAAAGTAACCAATAGATAAGACACAGAATCTCATTACGAGATTCTAACATCTTCATGGCTTTATCAAAAACATGGTTGGCCGAGTGTAACAATATTCACTTTGTTCTAGAGTTACCATAAAACAGATTAATAAAACTTGGTGATTGTTTTATCGAATTTGAATTTAGAATAATTTCCATCGCCATAAAGTAATTAAAATCCTTCCATGTTATGTAATAGTGAAATACACGCACAAGCGAAGCAAAATTAATCTTCCCTAACAATGTTTGTTTAGCAACTTGGATAGGAGATAGATTATGCGGAATGCGTGTTATTTGCATGTATATATCATTGAATCCGATTTCATATAATCATATTCCAAAAAAAGAAAGAAAAAACCTCTAAAGTCTAATAATAGTGTATATAAAATAAAGATTACGGAAACGTAAGCAAATCTTATGATGCATGGCGACCTTTAAAGACCACATCTTCCTTTTTGATTTTTCTATTCTTGATCAGTCTTATCCACTTATTCCTCTAATTTATTTTATATAAAACAAACTTGTTATAAAAAGAGCACGTAAAAAATGAATTTAAACTAATGATGACTAGAAATTAAAAACTGATGACGATCATAAGTATGCTTTACCTTTTGGTATGTTCCGATCCACTTCAAACTAATTTGACTATATATCTATACTATAGGTGTACAAGTGTGTATATACAATAAGTTTCAAATGCAAACATGCAATTGAAAAACATTAAGACGTATAATTCCATCATTACATAAATAATTACGGTATAATATGAAAATAAGAAGTTAAGTTTTATGTAACGAAAATCCAGGATCCAGGCAACTCTTGCAAATTTGTTTCAAAGACTTTGCAATTTTGTAAATGTTCATCTTGATCAGATAAACCAGAATATTAATCATATGCATAAAGCTCCTAAGTATTTCGGTAATTTTACATTTGTAATGCAATTATAGAAAAAAATTATTTCATCAAAAACTAATTTCGATATTCTCGTTTGCAAAGTGCGTAAATTTCTTCCATTAACAGAAATCATTAGGAGCTACGCTAACCCCATTTTAGCACTCTATCTCAATGAATCACTGGAATCTACTATACCTTTCTCTGCTTCTTTTAACTCATCTCTATATTCATCCAACAAGCGATCACATTTCACCAGCAACTCATCTGCCAAAGGCGGTATTGACAGGTTACGCCCATCGTTGTATAGATGAGCATTGAACTTGATCTGCCAGACATCGTGTCTAAATTGCTGTCGGTCACGGTACTCCATCCTCCGTACCTTATCCCGGATTGTCGAGAGATCCATTGGGCATTTCACAATTTCAAGATAGTTGGGAGCCTCCTTTTTCGTGACCGGTTTCAAGAAGAGGTATGACACGTTTACCTCTTTGACTCTCAGTGTGTCCACTATGCTTTCCAAGATGTTTGCTAGGCCAACCTGTTTGTAAATGAATAGAGAAGAAAAAACAAAGATGAGTTTCGCAGAGCTATTAGGATCATGTATCACTTGGTTTTCATCTAGTTTTTAGATTTAAACTTCAATGTCTCCTTTCAATTTATGGCAAGACAACAAAAACCTACATGTGATTGAATAATCAATTAGGTAAAACTGTGAGTTCCAGTTTGATCTCAACAACGGTCCGGATGTAAACACATGAAACTATGAAAGCAAGCAACGTGGTTATAGAGCAATAACATTTAAGTGAACAAAAGTAAAATATGGAAGCAACGAGGATTTTGACCTGTCCTTTTTTTCGTCGTTTTGGTTGAGGTGCATACTCTGTCCTGTTCCTTTCAAAGTCAGAGACACACAGGCTGTTGATATTCTGACCACTTTCTGAAGATATTCCATCGTTTCGTCGAGGAGGATAATTTTCGAGTATTCCGCGTTGCAGCTTCTTTTTCTGCTTGGCTTTTCGTCGTTTCTCTTCCTCCCTCTCACTCCGTATAACCTCTCTGTATCTTCTGCTCTCAGCTATCTCACTGCGTTCTTCTGATACAGTACTATCATCGTAAGCTCTTCTCACCTTTCCCTCCCTGTGCAGTTCCGTACTTATATCTTGTTCTTTCCGCCATTTTCTATCATCTTTTGGTCCCCAGTCTAGAAAGTTCTCTGACAATCTGAGTCTCTGCTGCCTCTGAAAATCTGCCAGTTCTGCCATTCTTTTTGTTTTCCTGGACTCAAATTGTGGAGTCTCTTCAAGACTACCGCTGTCATGATCAGTTATCTCTTTTAAACGTTTAATAACAAGTTTCTTCTGCGAATGTTCTTTTCCTGTTGGCGGCCATATAACGCGATGAGGCCTACAAGATTCAGCTTGATCTTTATCTATGCTTAAAGATGGCTGCGGAACTGAAGTAGTGTACCTACTTGAGGCAGCCTGATCTGTCTCTGTACTTGGTAAGAGTTGTCCAGAAACAGAAGGATTGTGAAGCTCGCTCTCCCCTCTCTCTCTACTATATGCAGGCATCAATGAATGGAAAGGACTGTCAGATTCAACCTTCGATGCTTTAGGTTTTGCCTTACTTGAAATTTTGAGTTTCCTAGATGTCAACTTAGTCCCAGAGTCTATTTCAGAAACAGCTGCTACGTCAGAACTTCCTGGAGTTTTGGAAGTTGAATCACCTACTTTCGTAGCTTCATTTACAGAAATTTTTGTTGCACTTTTTGGCGCAGGCTTCTTGTTGTCGATAGGTGTCAGCCAGACCTCGCCTGATAGATCTGAAGAACTCGGTTTTCCAGTAGACTTCTTCATATCCATACTTTCCGGCTGGGATTCTGTATTTCTTCTGTATTTTGGGCAGTGTTTATTGGTTTTCATGTGTCCATGCTGGCATGAAGATAATAGTCAAAACGTTTCTTTTTCGAAGCAAGTTTAGATTTATAATCTAGTCTAACAAGCAATTCTACCTGACCACAGGCTCCACAGACGAAGTTCGCTCTTGCTGTTTTTTTTCCCATGAATACCTGGTATGGACAGAGCAAAAATAACACCTCAGAGTGACCATACAATTTAAAAAATATAGTTTACACATGTTGACCTGATTTGATTGTACCTTTTGGTTTTCCTTCAGTATTTTCTTCATCTGGCATATAGGAGTGCCGATCTCTTTTACCTGTTTATCTTTGGGGGACTTAGAAGTTGCTTTATCAACCTGCCAATTTAGGAGGATACAAGATACAAGTTTGTCAACAAAAATGCAAGACCTAATGAGTTGACACAGTCATCGAAAAAGAAAAGAATAATAGCGTTTTAAATTTTCCAAACTTATACTTACGTTTTTGGTGTGTTTGACGGTGCTCTCATTCACGATTAAGAAAGATGCATCAGGTTCGGTGGCAATATATTTCTTGTCAATGAAAGGTTCAAAATTGGACCGTGGAGGAGGAAAGGATCCAATTCCCTCTCCCACATCTTTCAACTTCTTTTTCTTCTTATCATTCTCATCTAAATAAGCACCACCAGTGAGTGATTCATTAAGAAGAGGATCTTTAGCTGATAGCGCAAATGCTTAGTTAAGCTTCAAAGCACGTACCTTGCATCAGCAATCGGCATAACTCGACATATTCAGCAGCCTCATCTTCAATTTCTTCGTCTTTCTCAACTTGAGATGGCCACCGTCTCATCTTGAGTCCCTTCACTCCATCCAACTTTTCATTCATAGACTTATTAGATTCTTCCCCCTCCCCACCATCCTCAGCATCAAGTAGATCTTCCAGATCTCCAACAAAGGAGTCCAAATCACTGTTTGCCTCATTTTCACTTTCGTTCCCATCATCATCACAAGCTGAAAGGGACAGACGTTGCCTATCCCAAATCTCATGACACATTTCTCGGGCCTGCTGTTGCAACTGTAGGAAAGACATTCTCTGGCTACGGGAAAACATACCTACTGTTGTGGGGCCAACCTTACCACCAGATGCAGCCTGCTCACTTGATATCTTGCGTATCATAGCTGTTCGATGCCGTTGAGTTTGCTTGGCAATTATCTCATCAGGAACATTGAACTTAAGAAGAACCTATAAAGAGATCCAGCCAAACCATATCTCACATTGTCAAATTTCAGATGGCCTTTAGTATGGTAGAAGTCTAGAAGAAATGGGAAAAATAGTAAAAAATATGAGCCCTTTTAGGTTCATAGACAATCTGAAATAAAGAAGCAAACCTCTCGAGCTGCTTCCATGCTTAATCTGCGAGGATCAGCATCTGTACCAGTGACAGTTGGGACTCCGCGACAGGCTGCTGCCTTTTTCTTCTTATGTTCGGATGCAGCTGATGATTTTGGTGCAACTCGGACGTAGCTGAATCCTAGACCCCGTCCAGAGGGATCACCAACTCCAGTAATTTCCAAACGCTCTATATTTTCTCTGCCCTACTCAAACCCAAAGAGGAATATCAGATAAATGAGCATCAAACCAGCCTAGTAACAAAAGCATGAGAACTTATAAAACTGATCAGGAACGTCATATTGACAGGATTCAAAATGACTCTTAACAAAACTAGAGAAAATAGAGCTGAAATAGATTCTAGTCTTTCTTGCAAAGAACTTATAATATATCACCAGCGCGTATCTATAAATGAGAACAGATTGATCATGCCTTTAATGGATTAGGGTTACAACATATAGATAAGAGCTCACTGGATTTAAAATTCCCAATATAAGTGATGTTCACCTGAGTTGCACAAGTAACAAAACTACTGCTCAGATTCCATGGAGTTATCTGCAACTCCCTCGCAATATGTGATGCAGCGGCAATCCTTTCATCTGGGAGCTGAGCCAATGCAGTTGATATGCTGGCAGGCAATGTAAACCGAGTGATCCCTAAATGTTTGAGCCGGAACAGCCCAGCTAGCATACTCTCATAGGAACACACCTAGGCCAACAAAACATAGAAAACCACGCTCTTGAAAATGATCTTCCCAGAAAATAGCTCTCAAAATCTCACTAACTGTACCCAAACAGTACAAAACAGATGGCGTGTATGTTAAACATGAAACAAACTCGAAATCGAGACTTACATCCTCTGGTGCCACCAGAGTGTTCAACCCAAGTGGAATCTTATCAAACTTACGTTTCTTGGACCAGCAAGCCTTGCCATTTGCATCTCTCTGCATTTTTATGTCCATGTCAGAATGATAATATGATACAGAAGCTTGCATGATGAAATGATGATGAACTGATGATGAAAAACAAAGAGAAAGAGTACGCATGCAACTCTAGGTGCCGCTTATGAGCAGGTGAGAATTTGTACCTCTAAATCGGAACAAACTTGCATGTATTTTCTGACAGTTGCATCTGATATGTTAGAAAATGAGAAAGACAGCTCATCGGCAGCAATACGGTCGCGATGCTTAAACTCTCGATACACATAGGCCATCATTCTGTTCACCAAATAAGCATGAAGATTCTTTGATGCAGGAGACATTATTTCCATTCGAGGTTCCTACGGAAAATACATACTCAGTATGCCGGCAGTGTGACAGTTAAAAATGAAAGAAAAATAAGATGTGGATGCATTACTAAATCACAAGCATGGACATATAGACTCATTCTTCAATTTTTTTTGTTGAGCAAAAGACTCATTCTTCAATACTGTATATATAAGCAGTAATACTTTCTCTGAACAGAAATTCTAAGAGAGAAATCTTGCAAAACACAAACCTGTTGTCCAACAGCAACTATCTTGTTAATACGCCTTAGAGAGAGCTTTCCTTTAGCAGACCGGACCAACAAATAATCTGTTGATTGCAACCTATGAGGAAAAACAGGTGCTTTGTACATGTTTGTTTCAACAGATGACTGACTGCAACCACCGTGTACTTCCCCAAGGAAAGGGGATTTGTTCCCATGTTCTAGAATAATCACACTCCCTAAGGTATCACTTTGATTGCGCAGCAAGTTCCCATGTTGATCCTCTGGGGATGACTTCTGATAATACGTGCACAAATTTGCACCCATTCCTGCATTGCTGAGCATCAACGGCCTCTCTTCACAATACCTACTCAGATTAATGAAAAGTAACGGTGACTTATAGACAAAGATCAAGATAACTACAAGAGCCATAAAGTAACAAAACAAAAGTTCCAAATTTGACAGGTAAGTCTCATATAGAAATTCTCTTACTCCATCAAGAAAACATGGCCATCTTGATTAGATAGGTCAGATTTCTTCTTGAAAGCCCCAGGAGGTCGTAAAGATTTATTTTCGCCAGGAAGCTTTTGTGCCCATGGCCACAGATGCACCTTAGTACGTAAAAGATGGACAAGGGAATTGGGTTGAACATTTTGTTCAGCAAGAGACTTTTCATCCTCAAGTTCCTTCCCCATATAAAACATCTTCACTGCTTCTGTTTCCTTAAAATCTGCAACACAATTGTAGCAAATGAGCTCTAAGATTTGCAAGTGAATAGTACAGCATGTTCTCCAAATAGAATCCATGTCATAATGGGGTAGACAAAAAATGAAAGGAAAACAAACAACCTAGCTTTCTAGAAGCCTTGGCTTTTAAAGAAGAGACAGATTCCTCTCTGCCGACGGTTAGCAGTGATCCTTTACCCCCCAGACTCTTAACAACAATTGTCATGGAACCTTGGGTGGGTAAAATTTTTTGCTGCTTTATGGCTAGCTCATTGTCATGTGGATACCACAGAGCTTTGGGCCGGTGAAAATTTGCTCTCTCTTTACTGCAATGAGTTAAATCAAAACTTTTTAACATAAACCACTAAAAAAATGTATTTAAAAAATATATCCAGTGGCAACATTGAGACCACACACGAATGTAACAATGAAGCGTACAAATACAATAAGATGTAAAAATTCAAATGACTCACTTACTTGCTCAATTTGATCTTCATCGTCTGCAATTTAATCGCTGGTGCCGAATGGAAAACTCTCAAACTGTGTACGGTAGATTTCTTAGCATTTCCTTGCAGTTTCTGAGCGCTTTTCCCATTCATATAGAATTTGTCATTAGAAATATTGAATTGCCACCCAGAATTTGATCCACAGCCTTCTTGAAAGGATCCGTCCTTGGATTTTGAAGATCGAGATACAATCCTAGATCCAGCATGAAGTTGAAGATATTTTCTTTCCTTATTGTTCGGAACTTCAAAGATCATTTGCTCATCTTGAAGATCAAATATTAGTTTAGACCTGCTCAAATCTTTATCTGACTCCCATATTATGCTATCTAACCATGACTCATCCCACATATCCCTATCTTGCAATGCAAGTCCACTCAAGCGCCCACGAGCGTCACTATTAAGCTGCTTTAAATTCTCCCGTCCAGCATCGCCATTTTCCCTATAATGATCCTCATCCCACTGAGATTCTAATCTAAGGAGTTGTGGATGATGTCTACTTTTGTTAGTGGACTCATTTGTAGACTGGGAACCTCTTGAGCCAAAAGACTCCAACGGATTTACAAAAAAAGGCTCGAGCATGTTGTTATTGTCCCCTTGAGTTTGCCCTCCAGAGTTCATCACATTTAAGCTTTCTTGTTCAGTCACTGAATTTGAAGCCCTCACCTGTACCATTATACCTGCTGACTCAAGTCCAGATTTGAAGCCCTCACAACAATTAGCACTAAATTGAGGAGAAATTTCCCAGAGTATTAGATGTTCCCATTCTTGCTGGTCTAGAGGGAAAACTTCCATTGTTAATTGAGACTGACAGAGAGATGAATTATCGTCTTTTAAGTCCTGCTTCAACAGTTCACCCATGATACATGAATCCCTTCCTAGCTTGGTAAACTCTCTCGATTCTGATGTAGTATCCCTTACTATGCCAGATTTTACCAGCTGTGAACGCTCTCTGATTGGTAAGGGAACATCCAGCTGAATTTGATCAGTTTTTTTCCCATGAGTGTCAATCCTACCATGGCTCTTCAGGAGTACCTCCTCATCGTCTTCGATAAGCTCAGAAATATCCATAGATATGTATTTGTCTGTACCAAAGAAGGCTATGATGTAAGAGTCTCATATGATAATTGTTTTCATAGAACTTTCTCAGCTATTCTAGTTACATTAAAAGAAGTGATGAATTACAAACAGAAAAGAACAATGCAGAGAGATAACGAGAGAAACAGAGAAAATAATGTATATCATTTCAGAAGCACCAAATATACATATCTACTAAATTCTTGCCAAGAAAAGACAGAGCCACATACAAAAAACTTCTCATGCTTTCGACACCTAATGGCTTTTAGAATTGAACGGGAGATACTGAAAATCTTGAGAAATCATTGTTGTTGTAGATTTTAACATCCCAATGGAAAGCACAAAAAATTCAAAGGCTTTTGAGAATAAACAAAATTAGGAAGCCGTTGCAGATCACATACCTCTATAAGTGATACATCTAATTTCTCTCTTCTGCCGTTTCTTCTGTGGCTCTTGTATAGCAAATATCTCAGAGAATTGTAAGATGACCATACCATCATCTTCAAGATATAACGTAGGCAGCGGGGTGACACGTTTCTCATCCAAAGTAGCTTCTGATAATCCAACCACCAACTCCTGAACGTTTCAATGAGATCACTAACAGAACAAAATCATTCCACAACAAAAAAAGATGTTATCTGAGACACCGAAATCATTCTTGCTGACCTCCTGGACATCTCCTGTGTCCATCTGATTCTTATTTCCCAAGATGCTAGCCTCCTTTTCATGCTTTACGGGCTTTTCCTCCTTCAAGACAACTGCGAAAATAATGTTTAGTGTCTCATAATCACTAACACAAAAGGAATCTAAGAAAAGTTCCAAGAGTTCTGATCTCTAGTATTTATGACGCACTGGACTCCAACTTAACAAGAGATTATTTTCCCGAGCTAAACAAGTATAAGTGTTGAGAAAACTAAACCAATCTGAGATTAATGAAATGACAAAACAAAAGTAGAGAATAGAGTGTGCTAATCGTTTTGTTCAAGAAACGGAAATTTCAAAAGCAAACCTGGTTCCCTCTCTTCTGAATCAAAAGATTTCTCAACTGGTACATGTTCCTTCTCTTGTCCTCCTTGTTCATCATAATCTTCGTCGTCAAACACAGAAGCTCTGGAATTTAAACCACTCAAAGCAAATGCAGCTGATAAGTACTCTCTTTTTGGTAGTAGGTGATCTTCCTCAGTAACTACTTGAAGCTCAGGCCCATCATACTCTTCATCATTGCTCCCATAATCTACACGACATATCATCACAAGTCAGTGAAGCTGATGACCGGGAATTGGTAGTGGCAAATAGTTTCAGTTTGTAACTGCTATGGGTGGGACTTGTTGCGTATATCAAAATCTCAAACATAAAAACCTTCTATTTAATTAACTCAAAACGCTGAGCAATAAATTATCCCACAATAAGTAGATTATGACTAGAGCAAAACTAGGAGAATGCAATACACTAATGAAGAAACCATGTAAGAAACTGCAAATATAACCTGCGGAAGTCTCGTTGTCGTTGGACTCAGACATAATAAAACCCTCGAATGCAAAGAGTGGCGTGACAATTTTGCTTCCCAAATAGCAAAGGAACTACTGAAAAGAATCAGGAGCAAGAACAAATCCACGACTCAACGAAAACCTACAAGGGAAACATACCACCATCAAATTTTCCGGTACAATTAGGGAATAACAACGTTCATACCCAAGTACCAATTTTCGTCAAATTTTGTTGTTTAGTAAGGAACCAAGAACAAAACCCTCGTTGATATCTAACCGAGACGACGACATTCAACGTTATGTGGGATTGGCGGTTTCCTAATTGAGAGTATGTACACATTTAGCCGGAGGAAGTGAAGCGGAGCTCAATCGGGTGATTGGAAGATACAACGGAAAGAAGAAATCGTCTGAGGGATCAAAGAGGCGGGTATTAACATCGGAGTGGTAATTTATAGGGAAAAGTTTATAACCCGCCCCGATTCTGATTTAGTTGTCCCGGGTCCCATTTTTTTTTTTGCACTTCAAAGATTATGTTTATTAATGGTCCACAGAATACAGCCCAATAAAAGCCCATTTAGTTACATATCCCGGGTCCAATAAAGTAAATAATTAGTCAAAAATTATATAATTAAGTAATTAATAATTTTGATGGAAATTTGGCAAGACAAGTAAATAAATAAGAGTAAAAGTGATTTTCTCGCATATTACTCTTCTTCTAGATTTTGGCGCTTTTTTAAAATTTACGTTAGAAATACTAAATAAAACAAACAAAACCTATGCCCTGTTCGTTTTCCTGTCGCTGGATCCAGCGACAGCGACCAACGACCAGCGACAGCAACCAGCGACAACATATATTGTTCGATTGTCTGTCGCTGGACTCAGCGACCAATTACATCAACAATCGCTAATAATTGTCGTTGTGTTGTTCGTTTGACTGTCGCTATAAACAGTCGCTATATTTTTTTTTAAAATTAATTATTTTTGGTACTAATTTATATTTTAAAATCAAAATGTAAATCATATATATCATACACCATGAGAAAAATAAATTAATAGATTTATTTATTTTAGTTTTATCAAATTTAATTTGACTATAATTAGTTTATGTTATTTGAATTTAATTTATTTTAACTTAATTTAATAAGAATTATTTTAATTAAACTAGAACTCAAACCTTTCTTGATATCGCAGAGAAAAATATTATAAATTTATTTATATAATAATTTCTTTAAAACAAATCTAACTCCAAATGATGCATATTCTAAATTTCGTAGTTATTCAATAGTATATATATAACTAACCGGAAAAAATAACTGTAAATATTTTGACAGAAAATTACAATATAGGAAGGTTGCAATAAAAGACACAAGCGAGAAAAAACAACCATCAATATTTTTTACGGAAAGTTGCGATTAAAAGACACAACCGTTCAGAGTGCAAAAAGACATTTATTTTAAGTTTAATTTAATTTAATTCTGTTTAATTTAATTATTTTTAATTATTCTTTAATTTATATTTTTTGATCGCTAAATTGTTCGTTTGCATGTCGTTGGATCCAGCGACTAAAACCAGCGACTAATCGCTGAAATCAGCGACTGATCGCTAAAAATTTCAGCGACCAAAAATTGCGGTCGCTGGTCGCTGGCGATTGTCGTTACTTTTGATCGCTATGCAAACAAACAACTTTTGGTCGTTGTCGCTGGTTTCAGTCGTCAGCGACAGGCAAACGAACACAGACAAGCAAACGAACACAGGCAAACGAACAGGACCCTAATTTACCAAAATGAAACAAAATATAATTATCCATGTCCAAAAAGAAAAAGAAGAACAATAATTGTCATATGACAAAATTAAAGGATATACTTGTTACGGTGTATATTGTATAGTCTCTTTATTTCATTCTTATAGTAACAGACCCAAACCAAACCAAATCCTACGCAAAATTAGTCTATTTTTTTTATTTTATCTCGAACTTTGACATAAGCCGCTAGGAAATATATATTTTAATCACGAGGCGAGATAATTCGAATTAAAATGGACCCTCTCTAGTCTCTACTGCTTTTTTCAATGTCTTAGCCGTTTGAATATTTTTGAAAAAATAAAAGAAAATAGGTTTCTCATTTACGAAACTAACCTCTACAAGCCTACTTTATTACGTGAGAAAGCCCTTTCCAAATTCAAATTCGAACAGCGCCTCAAAGTACAAAACATAAAGATGCAATCTCAGCCGTCCATTTCATCTTCTTTCTTTTACATTCCTTTCTCCGTCCTGCTTCACTGCTCAAATCATGCGAATCTAGAAAGAGAGAGGGAGTGAGAGAGAAAGAGAGAGAGCGAACTCTTTAGAAGCTCGACAAATTTTGGATTTTGTTGCTCAATTTACTACACAGGTGAGATCTATTTCAGCCTTTAAACCCAACGAGCTTCTTAGCTTTAGCTATGGATTCCAAGTTTCTAAACTTATCATTTCTCGTGTGTCGATTTCATAAATTTTGAACTGGGTTTTGTTTCAGATTAGGGTAATACAATGTCAAAGGAGACCAAGCTTTCCCGTAGAGATTCAGACAATCACGATGACGAAATCGAGAATGTTCCTGAAAATCTCCGAGCTTCGCTTTTGTCTCTAACCAGCAACGATTCATTGAAGAATCCTAAACACGAGTGTGGAAGTAAGATTGATAGAACTCCGTCTAAGCCTAGAGCAAAGAACCCAGATCCAGCATTGCCTTTACGGACGCCTGATAAGTATCGATCCGCAGCGGCGTTTTCTAAGAATCGGTTTGGTTGGGGAGATAAGTGTGATTCTATCACTAATACAACGAACGCGGCTTTGTTGAATACGACTCCTAAAACTGGTAGAGTTGTTGGGAGAGCTTATTCGGAGACCAATTCGACTCAGAATACGCCTACTAAGAGTGTATCTAAGCCTCCAGGATCTTGTTACAGAGGGAAGTTAGATGGGACTGGAACTGTTAGAGCTGGTGGTTATGCCTCGTTGTATAAAGGTTTGTCTAGTTCTTCTGGACAAGTTTCAACAGTTGTTAACTCGGTCGAAGTTCCTCACTTTAGCCTTAAGGAAGATCCATCTTTCTGGATGGATCACAACGTACAGGTAGCAATTTGTTCCCATGGTTTACTTTTCGTTTCTTTTGGAGTCTTTGAATTGCTGTACTCTTCTCATTGTTCACTGTCCATTAGCTTAGCTGCACCAAGTTGTGTCTTTTAACAACTTGTTTTCGACTTTAAGAAGTTTCTGTTAGGCGGCACACATTGATGGTTACTGAATGAATTGCAGATTCTTATACGTGTACGACCACTTAATAGCATGGAGAGGAGTATAAATGGGTACAATAGGTGCTTAAAGCAAGAAAGTTCACAATGCGTAGCATGGATTGGACCACCAGAAACACGATTTCAGTTCGATCATGTGGCGTGTGAGACAATTGACCAGGTAAGACTCAGAACGAAATCAGAAAATTTGGTTTCCTTTTCTTCACATATGTGAAAGTATTTTTTTGCATCCTAAATTTGTAGGAAACCCTTTTTCGGGTAGCTGGTCTCCCCATGGTGGAAAATTGCTTGTCTGGCTACAACAGCTGTATATTTGCATATGGCCAGGTATATTACTCTGTGATTCTAGAGATAGATTATGAGAGTGATCTACTACCTCTGGGTCAGGCTCAAGCTAAAAACACTAGCAAGTTTATTTCTGTTAAGCCTTGCGTTTTCTGGTGACCATGGTAAAGCTGTTTTTTGTTTTGTGATAGAGCTGTAAAGATGTCCCAATTTAGGTAATTTGGTGAGGACACTTAATTCTAATATCATGTCCTCTTTAAGAAATTATTTGAAAATCCTGACAAGGTTACAATCAGATGGGATAGTTAAATTTTCAGAATAGGAGTTAGTGGGGATAGTTTCTTTCTTTGGCCTTATATTTCTTTCAGTTCCTAACTTGCAATAATTTGTTGGGATTGTGCAGACAGGAAGTGGAAAGACATATACAATGCTTGGAGAAGTCGGTGATTTAGAATTTAAACCAAGTCCCAACAGAGGAATGATGCCTCGGATATTTGAGTTTTTATTTGCAAGAATACAAGCTGTAATTCTCTTATGATATAGCTTTTACCATATCTATTACAGAGATATCTTAACCTTGCTAATTGCATCTTGCTTCATTGTTCTTGTTGCAGGAGGAAGAGAGCAGAAGAGACGAGAGACTTAAATACAATTGCAAATGCTCTTTCCTTGAGATTTACAATGAACAAATTACAGACCTTCTTGAACCGTCTTCAACAAATTTGCAGGTAACTTTTATATTCTTTTGTTGGTGAAAGTCCAAGTAGATGCGAAAGGCGTAGTTCTCTAATGTGTTTTCACTTTTTAGCTTCGAGAGGACATTAAGAGCGGTGTCTATGTGGAAAATCTCACTGAATGTGAAGTACAAAGTGTTCAAGACATCTTAGGGCTTATCACACAGGTTAGTATTGCCGTCTACCAAACAGTTTTGTCTTATGTTTAATGTTCCTGAGATCTTATCTGTTGTACAATAGGGTTCTTTGAATCGAAGAGTCGGAGCAACAAATATGAACAGAGAAAGCAGCCGATCACATAGTGTATTTACATGCGTGATTGAGAGCAGATGGGAAAAAGACTCAACAGCTAATATGCGTTTTGCAAGACTGAACTTGGTTGATCTCGCTGGATCAGAGAGGTAACTATAGTGCGTTTTGCTTGGTATTGCCGTAGAACCTCATCTAACATTGTGCATTCTGTAACAGGCAGAAAACTTCTGGCGCTGAGGGTGACCGCCTAAAAGAAGCTGCTAGTATCAATAAATCATTATCCACACTAGGGTAATCAAGGAATAGTTTATTCCCTGGCATAACTCAGTATCTCAACTAGCTGTTATGTTAAATTTGACTATTCGTTATTATTGATTGCAGACATGTAATTATGGTTCTTGTGGATGTGGCAAATGGTAAACCAAGGCATATTCCATATCGTGATTCCAGGCTGACATTTCTTCTTCAGGTTAAATCTAAATTCATTGGCTTTCTTCACTGAAGTTGATATCTATCGTTTTATAGCATTATAACGGTAATTATTTTATCTACAGGACTCACTGGGTGGCAATTCTAAAACAATGATTATTGCTAATGCCAGTCCTTCCGTCAGGTATTCTTTCAAAGCTAATTTGATCTAGTGTTACATTAACTCGTATAGTTAGTAAAAAACTTATCGCTTCTCTCGTTTATCACTGACAGTTGTGCAGCAGAGACGCTCAACACTCTTAAATTTGCTCAGAGAGCAAAGCTAATCCAGAACAATGTAAGTTTGCACTGTAATCCATATTGTAAGTTTTGAGGGAGATAAATCATGAATAACCTTTGGATAACTATTATGTATCAAATTATTTAGGCCGTGGTCAACGAAGATTCCAACGAGGATGTCCTGGAATTACGCCGTCAAATCCGACTTTTAAAGGCGTGTAACATTTTAAACTGCCGTTAGGTGCTCGTTATGTGAAGCTGTAATAACGCTAAGACAATTTTTTGTGTCTGCGGAACAGGAAGAGCTTTCCCTCCTCAAGCGCCAGAACATATCCAGGGCGTTGTCATTTGGATCAGCAACAGCCAACTTCGCAGAATCACAAGTCGATTCGCCATCAAGTGTAATGCATGAGACAGGACAACAGCAGGCTGGTAACTTGCTTGTGTATGAATCTGGAGGCTGTGTAAGGATGTCTAGAAAGCAGGTATATCAACTTGAGAAAGTATGTTAGGCTTTACTGAGGATTCATATGCCTCTGTCTTGGGATTCCACTAAAAATCTGTATATGTTTATATATCAGTTGAAATCTTTGGAGATAACACTTGCTGGCTCATTAAGACGAGAACATGTGGCTGATGCTTCAATTAAGAAGCTTGAAGCGGAGATAGAGCATCTAAACCGTTTGGTAATTCTTTTTCACCTACACTGTTCCCATTCCCACTTATGTTTCAGATATCGCCTGAATCCATTTATGATCATTTAACTTTAGGTTCGACAAAGGGAGGAAGATACTAGGAGCACAAAAATGATGCTCAGGTTTCGAGAAGACAAGATACAGAGGCTAGAATCACTTCTTGGCAACCATATATCTGCAGATTCTTTTTTGCTGGAAGAGAATAACGTGTTGTCAGAAGAGATTCAGCTGCTTCAAGCTAAAATTGATAAAAATCCTGAACTGACTCGCTTTGCCCTGGAAAACATAAGGCTACTGGATCAACTTAGAAGGTGATAAATCTTCAAAAACATGTGATGCCGACGTTAAAGATAATGTGTGCTTTTTTATATATAAAAAGTTTTGTTATTATGGTACTTGCAGATTTCAAGAGTTTTATGAGGAAGGTGAGAGAGAAATTCTACTGGGCGAAGTCTCAAATCTGCGAAACCAGGTACCTCTAGTTAGCACAACATCCTGGTATCGATTCATTCTTCTTTTCGATTGCAATACCATCCTTAACCTTAGCTATTGCTCATGCAGCTCTTCCAGTTTCTTGATGAAAACTCTGACTGGCAAAAACATGTTGATGATGGAATAGAGCCACAGGTTACATCTATTTACCTCTTTCTATATGTTAATATCTCTTAATATCCAGCAGGATTGTGCTTCATTGGTTGCTTGTCAATAATATCTTGTTGTATTTCGTATGGCACAGGGTGCATCACGTATGAGCAAAGAAAATTGTTCTCTACAGGAGGAGGTCGAGTCACTTTCTTTCTCTTGTTTCTTGTGCATCACGTATTTTCAATTTCATTTTCTTAACGTCTTTTCCATTGCAGTTAAAAAAGACCTGTTACGAGCTTGAGAAATGCAGAAGTAACCTTGGTTCTTGCCTGGAAGAGAATGCAAAGCTTAGTAGGTTAGCAAATCTGATTTGATGATTCTTGGGTTTTTCCTGGTATATGGCCAAATGAGTTCTCATTTTCCCCATACCCTGATGAGTCTTCTCGCCATTCTCCTGCAGAGAAATCAATGATCTACAAGCTATGGTCAGCGATATCAGAGCTTGCACACCTGATGAACATAGCAGTGTGAACAAACAAAAGGTTTGAACAATAAGTACAATGTGATTTACTAATCTGCCCAACCATCTGTTTTGTTGTTTCTGCAGGTTAACCTTGAGCGTTTCACTTAACAGTTGAATTTTGTAAAAAAATTGTAGGCGCTGTTGGGGACTCAAAATTTTGAGCCGCACGAAACACTTGCTTGTGAGCAGGCCAATTATGTCGAAGAAATCATCAAACTGCAGCTTGATCTGGACGTACAAAAAATTATACTTGATGAGGAAAGAACACTACGTGGTGATACAGAGGCACAAGCAGTTCGCTTAAAATTTGATATTGAAGTGTTGAAGGACCAACTACTTTTGATAAGCAAGCAGCAAAAAAATGTTTATAGCGAGCTGGGGGAGACAAAGTCTGCAGTTGCAGCTCTCGAATCGCAGAACATTATATTGATCCAAGAAGCAGTGGAGTTGAGGAGAATAAAGGAGAACTATTTTGAGCTTTTAAAAAAGCAAGAGCTTGATATCCCAGCAATGAAGTCCAAACAGTGCGATGAGTTCAAAGATAATCCTGCAGAGGACAGTGAAATTGATACAAAGTTTAAGAAGATGCAAGCATCTCTTGAAAAAGCTAAGAGATTGAACATGCTGTACAAGAGTGATATCGCTTCTAAGGCATGTGGAGATGAAGAAATGGATGAAGTTTGCAAGCAAGCTGAAGCTGCAACTGCTGAGGTGATTGTCTGTTTGCAGAATGAGCTTGAAGTTCTTCAGAAGGAGGTCAATGATTTCCAGTCAAAAGAAAACGTGACTGAAAAGCAGGTAGAGATTTTAGAAACTCAGATGGAGGAGCTGCAGGATAAATTACGAGACACGACCATGGATAATGAGCAGTTGCAAGAACAGCTCAGAGGCAAAGACATGGAATTACTGATCATATCAAATGAAATGGAACTTCTCACATCTGAGCTTGAAGAAATTCTGCTGAATGGGAATGAAGGCCTTACAGATGCGTGTTACCAGGCTGATCTTATTTCGGGTTCCTTACCAGATAAAAGGATATGGATATCTGAACAGGTTGGAGGATTAATAAGAACACTTTCTGAGAGGGAATTAATGATTGAAGATCTTGAAAGCTGTTTGGAGGATGCCAATAAAAAGCGATGTGATATAGAATCCATGTTGAAGTCTCTTAAAGGGGCAGCAATAGTAATGAATGAAGCGCACCAGAGAGAGTTCGAGGAAAAGGAGACAGATGTTCTCCTCCTGAAATCGCAGTTGTGCACAAAAACAGAGACAATATTAAGGCTTCAAGAGAAGCTGAAGATGGCTGAAAGGTTGATTTATGAAGCATCAGATTGTGCAACAGCTTCTCTAATAATTGTCAACCGATATTCTGAGGTAACCGAATCCCATACTTTTGAGTTGAAGCAAAAGGATTTTCAGGTTGCGGAATCTACTGGAACAATTCTTTCTCTGAAGCAACAAGTACAAGATTTGGAAGCTACCTGTAAGGAATTTAGAAGCAAACTTCTAGAAGAAGAAAAGAATGCTTCTGCTATGGAACAAAAGCTTGAAGAAATTGAGGAGACTAGCATTTCAGCGATGAAAGAGAAGCTTTCTGAGCTCAAGGGTGGCGTATCTGATCTGAGATCATGCATTACCATGTGTCAAGAGCATGACAAATACACTGAGGCAGAGAATTCACTAAGTTCTCCAGCCCACTGTAGTGAAGGACAGGTGGGCTAAAACTTTTTTTATATTAACGATCATGCCTTGTTATGTATAGTAATGTTTTAGTCCTTTACTGAAAAAAATTCCATACAGGAACCTGGAAGGAATGTAGTTGTCTCCTCTTGCATAGAGAAGACTCCAAACAACAATCATACAGAGTCCATGAGATTGAGCAGTAAGGTGTCTAGTGAGAGAGGTAAAGTGATAATACTGCTAAAGCAAGAAATGGAATCTGCACTTGCAAGCTTGAAGGAGGTTCAAGTTGAAATGGCCAATCTCAAGGGTGAGAAGGAAGAGCTAAAGGCATCTGAGAAAAGAAGCTTAAGCAACTTGAACGATCTTGCTGCACAGATTTGCAACCTTAATACTGTGATGAGTAATATGGAAGAACAATATGAGCACAAGATGGAAGTCACAGATCATAAACTTAAGGCAAGTAACTCGTTATTCTTGTCCCTTTCAAATTACTGGATTTAAAATTATGATACGTTATTAAAAATCACTAGATTAACTGCACAAAACTGAGATGGCTCGCATACTTTGTACATTTGCTATCTTCATTACATCTTTTATGGGAGGGAGGGTTTCACCTATTCTTTACATCTCTCTCAGATGCTATAAATTTTCTCTCTTTTTTTTTCTGAAATTATTATGCTATTTTACAGACTTTGGAGCATGAAATAGCTAAGATGAAGATAGAGGCTGACCAAGAATATGTAGAAAACTTGTGTATTCTTAAAAAATTTGAGGAGGCTCAAGGGACTATTAGAGAAGCAGATATCACAGTCAATGAGCTCGTAATAGCGAACGAAAAGATGAGATTTGACCTGGAGAAGCAGAAGAAAAGAGGAATCAGCTTGGTTGGAGAGAAAAAAGCCTTAGTTGAAAAGCTGCAGGAGCTGGAATCCATAAATGTCAAAGAAAATGAGAAACTTGCGTACCTTGAGAAGCTATTCGAGTCAAGTTTGATGGGAATAGGAAATCTTGTCGAAGAGCTGGCCACTGTTGTCAGAAAATTACAGGATGAATCATCTGTGGCCTTGACTGGCATGGCCAAAGATTTATCTGAGTTAAAGTCTTGGGTTTCAGAAACAAACTCAGCTAGATTATTCCTTGAGGATATCTGGTCAGAAATAATCATGAAGGATTGTGCTATCTCAGTTCTGCACCTATGCCATATGGGGATTTTGTTGGAAACAGTTACAGGGATCAATACCGAAAATGGTTTGCTTCAACGTGGTCTGTGTGTATCAAACTCTTCCATAGCCGGATTAAGAGATAATAATCTAAGGTTAAGAAGGGAGCTAGAAATGTTTGCAAATCTGAAGGGTAAACTACTGACTGATATAAAGAATGGTTTTGAAAGAATTTCAAGAAATGAAGAAGCAACTAATCTACTTACTACAAAATTAAGCAGTTTTGATCAGAAAATTTCAGGGTTACAGTACCAGGAGGACCTGATGTTGCAAAGATCTAACAGCATGGGATCTCAGCTTGATATTTTGCTGAAAGAAATAGATTTGAGCAACGGGGACCTTGCAGAAACTCTGTTGGAGCAAGAACGGCATTTGAATCAGAAAAATGATTTCTTTGACACTGAAGTTCAGCTTTATTTAATGGACCTTTGCTCAAAGGATGTTGAGTTGCTTGTTCTGGCGCAAACAGCAAAAGAATATTCTTCTTGTCTAGCAGTTGTGGATAGAGAGCTTCTTGATCATCATGTCATCGTTGAGGATCTTAAAGAGAAACTTATTGTTTCCCAGGTGGAGGGTGAGCTCAAAGACCAATGTCTGGTAGATAACAAACTGGAGACCGTTTCAGTGAAAGAAGAGCTGACTGAAGCACAGAGTAAAATCAAGGTTCTCTCATCGGATCTTGATCGCAGTGTGCAAAAAATCGCCGAAATAGACGAAGTAAACAAGGATTTTGGAGAAAGAGTCATCTTCTTGGAGTCTAGCATCACTGGCCTACAGCAAGAACTGGCGATGAAAGCTTCTGAACTTTACAGTCTCGAACACTCCCGGTCAGTAACTGCAGAAGAATTGGATATCAAAGAAAGGGATGTCCAAGTTTATGCTGACATTGTCAGTTCGTTGAAGAAGGAAAACGTATCCCTTAAGAACAAGTTCATACATTTTGGTGAAGATCAATTTAAAGCACTAGATGTCACGAGGTTAAGCATTGCCAAATGCTCACATCTAACTGAAGATAGCAAGAAACTGGAGAAACTAACCAGAGATGGTATGGCTATTTCTGATAAAATGTTGCAACTGATATGTGAAAACGTCGATAAGGCTTCAGTATTCGCAGACACTGTTCAATCTTTGCAGATTGATGTACAAGAGTTGTTGTCTGAGAATCTGAATCTCCACGATGAGCTTTTGAGAAAGGATGATGTTCTAAAGGGGTTGTCTTTTGACCTCAGCCTACTACAAGAATCTGCTTCCAATTCCAGGGACAAGAAAGATGAAACAAAGGAAATCATGGTTCATGTTGAAGCTTTAGAAAAGACACTAGCTTTGAAAACCTTTGAACTAGAAGATGCTGTTTCTCACGCCCAAATGCTTGAAGTTCGACTGCAAGAGAGCAAAGAAATAACCCGCAACCTTGAAGTGGATACTGAAAAGGCAAGGAAGTGCCAAGAAAAGCTGTCAGCGGAAAATAAAGACATTAGAGCGGAAGCTGAAGATCTCTTGGCAGAAAAATGCTCCCTAGAGGAGGAAATGATCCAGACAAAGAAAGTATCAGAGAGCATGGAGATGGAGCTCTTTAATCTAAGAAATGCTCTCGGACAATTGAATGATACAGTTGCGTTTACCCAGAGAAAACTAAATGATGCCATCGATGAGAGGGATAATCTCCAAGATGAGGTTTTGAATCTGAAAGAAGAATTCGGGAAGATGAAATCTGAGGCTAAAGAAATGGAAGCTAGGTACATAGAAGCTCAACAGGTAGACAACAACACAATTAGATTTGACAAGACACGTCCATTTTCTCAGTCCTTTTTGCAATACTTACTTAAAATTTGTTTATCTTCTTCTCACAGATTGCTGAATCAAGAAAGACATATGCCGACGAGAGAGAAGAAGAAGTGAAGCTATTAGAAGGATCAGTTGAGGAACTTGAGTATACTATCAACGTACTAGAAAACAAGGTTAAAACTAATCATTTTTTACTATGTAACAGCTTATTTTAATCGATGTGCTTAATTGTCTGACGGAGGCGTATTTCAATAGGTTAACGTTGTCAAAGATGAAGCTGAAAGACAGCGTCTGCAAAGGGAGGAGCTGGAAATGGAGCTTCATACCATACGCCAGCAGATGGAAAGTGCAAGAAATGCTGATGAGGAAATGAAAAGGTTAGAAAAAATTAAGCACCTTAAATAGGTATATGTTTCAAGCAACTCATATCCTTTTTTTGTGTGGTCAAAGAATTTTAGATGAAAAGCATATGGATCTTGCGCAAGCTAAGAAGCATATAGAAGCGCTGGAGAGAAATACGGCTGACCAAAAGACCGAGGTAACAATATTTGTTATTTTGAACAGAGATGGATCCTTAATGACAGTTTCAAAAAAATTGATGGTATATGTATGTTTACTCTGCAACAGATTACTCAACTCAGTGAGCATATATCGGAATTAAATTTGCATGCAGAGGCTCAGGCTAGTGAATACATGCATAAGGTAAAGATAGTTTTTAATTGATTGACTACCCTTAAAAGTTTATCAAAAGACTTACTAAGAGTGATCCATTGCAAACAGTTCAAGGAGTTGGAAGCAATGGCTGAGCAAGTAAAGCCAGAAATCCATGTTTCTCAAGCTATAGATTCTTCGTTGAGTAAAGGTTCAGGGAAACCTCGGGGTTCTGGCTCTCCTTTCAGATGCATAGGGTTGGGAATTACACAACAAATGAGATCTGAGAAGGACGAGGAGCTTGCTGCTGCAAGGCTACGAATTGAGGAGCTTGAAACTGTAGTTTCAACCCGGCAGAAAGAGGTAACTAATCGAAAATGTTATCTATATGCTATATTGAAACGTTTGGCATCCATTTGGTATTTTCTTTTCTAACCTCGTATTTCTGCTCCCCAGATATTTTTATTGAATTCAAAACTCGCCAAGGTGGATAGCATGACACATGATATTAATCGAGTTTTGCTGGGAGTCAAACAGAATGTGACAAATTGTGCGGTAAGTAGTTATTTAACTTTTCTTTTTCTTGACATGTTGTGTAGCTTTTACATGTTTTCTGCTTCTGTAATGAAAAATAAAGATCTATCTTTAATCTCTGTGGAACCTGGTTACATTAGTCATTGTCTTGTCACTTGCTGTATAAACCAGTAAATGGTAAATGAAAGTCAATGACCTTTTTTCCTTCTTTCGCTTTTTTTTTCAGTCATTCTTGGATAGTCAACAAGTATTGAAGATAGCAGAGATGCTTCAACATAATAGTTCAGATTCACGAGAAAGGGTAATTTTCTTTGGATAGAACTGCAGGAAGAAATATTAATAAGTAAGTGGTAATAATCAAACGTATCTTGCCTGAAATTTTATGTAAATAGGATCTTGAAGTCTCTCATCTCAAGCAGCAACTCAATGAATACAATGAGAAAAGGCAAGGGTAAGCAAGTGTTGCACTCTGTCAAACCTTCAATAGCAGAAAATATGGGTTTTGGCCAATTCGAGATGTTTGACCATAAGTTCGCTTACAATATCTCGATGCAGATGGATAGAGGAAATCGAAGGAAAGCAGACAGAATTAGTTACTGCGCAGATAAAACTCGAGGAACATCGGCAGTATCAGCAGCTGCTTAAGAAAGAGAATGAATTACTAAAGGTTAAAATAGGCACCGTTTTTTTATTTTAGTGTTACGCATTATACAAAAGTCGTGACAGACCATATCTTAATCTTCTTACTTTCAACAGAAGGAGAATTTTAGTCATAAAATAAAAGTGATGGAACTTGAAGGAGAAGTGAAGAAGCTATCGTCTCATCAAAACCCTGAGTGGAGAACTCGTGATCAAGCTCGAATCAAGGCAAGAAATCTCTAACTTCTCTGTGTATTTATTTAATTACTCTTTTTTATTCTGATACTTATTTTCTTTGGTGTCATATGCAACAGGAAGAAAACAATGTGTTGAAACTTCAGCTAGATGAGCTCAATTTGAAGTTACGGAGAGCAGATGTGAGTGTTTCTCGTGCCAAAGAAGAGCTTGCTTTTTACCGAGCATCTTCTGTAAAGAACCCGCATTCAAATTTTGACAAGACGCATCAGTTAAGTACCAAACTGAAGGAAACCGAAGAGGATAGAATGCAGCTTGCTCAGGAGCTATTAAGTCTCTGCACCAGTATCCTAAAGGTAAGAGGAACAGTCATAGTTTTTCACTGTAAATAAACTCCAAAACGTACGTCAACATAATAGAATTCTAAACATCTTTTTGTGGACTGAAATTTCCCTCAGGCAGCAGGTGTAACAGGAGAAGACTTTACAGACATAAACCCTGAAGTTGCTGAAGAGGCACTTGAACAGCTCAAGACAAAACTTGGTTTACTTGAAAGTGAAGTACACCACTTTAGGTTAAAGGTAAGAAGATATAGTTCCATTTGAAGCTTCAATCCCTGTAGCTTATCCCAAAATAAGTATTAAGAGATGATTGAAAAAAATCATGATGCAGGGAAAAGCAAAGAGCAGAAGAAGTAGGAATCCTGAGAGAAAGATGCCTTCAATGCCTTCTCCTCGAAGATCATGGAGTCAGAGTCCAAGAAGTATGTCTCAGGTTCCTTTTTTCTCTTCTTTAGACAGGTGAAAGAACGGTATGTTTGTATGAGAACAATCAGTCAGTGTATATTTATGAATGTTTCATGTAACTGTTATGCGTGATTAGTAAATAATTTTTATAAACAATTCAACGAAACATATATTACGAGCACTTCTTCTTCTTCTTCTTCAATTACTAACAAGAGTACAAATCAAAAGCCAGCATAACAAAAGGAAACATTCAGAAACAGAGCACAAATTCAACACGATGATGCAACCACGCAGGTCCTCCTTTAAACTATCGGAGAGGCTGATAGTTTAAAGAATGGAGTCTTGATTTTGAAACATTGTTGATTTGGGAACATCATGCCAATCCATCAACAATTTTTTTACTGCTAAGCTAATAAAAACTGTGGTGCTTAATTTCTTTTATTCGTTTTTTTCCCCTTAGATTATACACTTTGCTTAGGGATTTTTCCTTAGGAAAAAAAATAAATTCAATATAATAATCGAGTGTTTAAGTTAGATATAGTTATTAACATGTTTTTATCCAACAACGAAAAATCAAAACGGTGGCGCTATGATTTAGGATCGGGAGATCTTCTTGTTGGCGAAATAAAACAAATATTTACATTTTGATTTTGATTTTCTCTACAAAACAAATTAAATATATATATTTTGATTTTCTCTTCAAAATTTTATCAAACAAATTTCTCTACAAAGACAAATGTTAACCTTATGAATATACAAACAAAAGTAGGGTTTGTGTTTGGTGAAAAAGAGAGAGTAGAGAGACGATAGATCTCGTCCTTCAAGATGGTGCATTCGTATAGTTTAGAATTGTTCCCAATTCGTCATCCTCGTCCTCGTCCAAGATTTTACTCACCCTACACGAGGTATTATATATGTCTAGTAGTATTTTCATTTTTAAAATTTCTTTTATTGTGTTTTTGATTATTAATTATCCTTCCAATAATATTCTAGAACACTTGCTTCTCCTCCAAGCCACCCTTCACATTCAATCCCAAGGAGGAAGAATTGTTTTGAATTTCTCGAAGAAGTCTTCAAACTCGAATCAGTTTCAGAACAAATATCCAGAATTGACGAACGAATTCAGGAACTCGAAGTGAAGCAGATGAAAAGAGATGCAGGTAAAAATTTATATATTTTTTGATATCTCTATTTGATCAATTCTTTCTATTGCATGAGAATCATGTCTATTTTTTTATTTTATTTTGCAGTCATTGCCAATGTGTCTAGGATGATAACGGAGTTACAAATGAGAACCATGGAGGAGCGTAGGAATATCGACGAGGATGAGAGGATTACCACCGAGGTACTTAGGAATATGGAAGCGATGAGAAAATAAGTCTAACAACTGATTTTACATCAATAGACTGTTTCTTATACTAGCTACATTGGTATATATATATTAATGATTACTTTTGCTATTTTATATAGGTCATTATTAATGGAGACTCAACTCCTGAACAAGATGTGAGGATCAAACAAGGGTTTAAACCGGATTTATGTTTTTTTTACTTGATCAAGTTTTATTTAAGAAAAAAAATAGTGATTTGCATTAATTTTATCATATGCAATTTTTCAGTTATGAAAAAATAAAGAAAGATTCGTTTAGAGTAATTCAGATTATTAGAGACAAAAAGCACAAAAGCTCAAAAAAGACAAAGTTGGACGGAAAAATCTATATATGATTAAAGCAACGAAAAACAAAGAAAAAATCAAACACACACATTGTGTAATTTTTTGTGTATATGGAAGAATAAAGTGAGGCGATCGGAATGAACATCATTGATCATGCTTTCTCAAATTCTTCTCTGATCCTAAAACCAATAAAATGTTGTGTTAACTTATAAATATCATCCATCAGTTTTTACATTGTAGTGTATCGTCTCTAGTAGAGTTCAGCAGTGATCATGATCATCACTAATAGTTATGGCGTTCAATTTTCGTTTTCTCTAAATGTTTTTAAGAATTATCGAAGGAAACAAATATATACATTAAATGCTTCTTTAAAATATATAAACTCTGTTTAGAATTTCAGTATTGAAATCTAAATTATAGTTTGTTTAGATTTTACTAAAGATCCTAGTACTCCAATAAATACAATCTTTGTATTTTTAAATAACACTGATATTATTGATCTTATCCCTATCATTAAATTCAACGACAAAAGTAAACTTTGTTGCAAAAGAGAAGAAGACTATAATAGAGAGACGACAGATCTCGTTCTCAAGATGGTGCACTCGCATTACACATTTGAAATCCGACAGGCCCGTTCACATTTATTCTTAATTCGTCATCCTCGTCCAGGATACTTTAAGAAGAGGTAATTTCTAGGTTTTTAATGTGTTTTTTCCACTCTGATTTAAAATCCTTTCTTCTCTCCCAAGCTTCCCTTTGCTTTCAATCCCCAGGAGCTGGAAGGATTGTAATGAGTTCGAGCAAGAAATCTCAAAAATCGAATCATTTCCGGAAATAATATCCAGAATTGATGAATATGTTGCACAACTTAAGGAGGAGGTGGCCTATCTAAAGATAGGTATTTATTCAGAGTATCTATTTGATCATTCTTTCTATTTTATTCTCCTTTTTTATCTTTATGTGTTTCATATTCGTGTAGCCAAGGCGATTGTCGAAGAGAGGGCTAGGATTCGCTCCATAAAAAGAGCGGAGGCGCGTAAGGTTTTAGAAAAGTAAGTTTAACAATTGACGACTTTTTAGAGAAATTTTTAATGATATTGACGACTTAGATGATTAATTATGATCATTATCAACCGTTTAATGATTACTTTTACTTTAATAGTTTAAGGCAAACTCTACTCGGGGAGATGAGGAAGAGGAAGGCTGACGAGGATCTATGAGAACTGATGATCACATAAACTTCATGCTACATGCAATAAACGCGGTTAATTGGGTTTTGTTTTTTCTTCAACATCAACCCGACCTAGCTAGGGTATTATCTATATATATGGGACATCTTATCATCTGATCTGCATGTACCTATTTTTATTATTATAAATGCTTCATATATTAAGAAGAAAAGTTGTAGGCTTGTAGCAACCGATTCATAGTGGAAAATCCTTTTTTTTTTTTTTATGAAAATCAGATCGGCCGCAAAAACAACTTTCACCATGCACGAAGCTAGAAACTGCATTGATGTACCGTGTACGCTGTTTTTAATATAAAATAATTGCAGTTTTATTAGTTAGGCTACAAATATGAAATCAGGAGAAATATACCAATTAATGTACGTCCTAATTGCTTGGTATGTTACATAACCTTAAGTTGTATAATATTTATTAATTTATTTTATACTGGAGTTGATAGCTTTAAAAGTTGAGAGCAAAGTAACTTGAGACCATTTTAGAGTTAGCAAAGTAATGGAGAAAATAAGAAAAATCACACGCATGCAGCATGATGTATAATTATTGGAAACATGTATTTCCAAGAAAGTAATCAGTTCTCTGTACGCCTGAATTCGATTTTCATAAAGCTCACTTCCTTGGATTGCTAGAGCAAACATTTATATTGATATCTGCGTTAACATCATAACATGTGGGTTTTTAGTAATTCTCAACAGTATGGGTATTTTTGCTCTCTCTAGAGAGGGTAAATTTGTGATTCCATCTGCAAATTATTCCTCCTATATATATATAGAACGTGATGAATCAAATTTCTTAAGTTGCAAGCCATGACTAATCTTGATGAGTTTCTTGAAGAGCTAAGTTCTATTGAATCACATTCTCAGAAAATCGTGAAGATAGATGAGCATTTAAAAAAGTTGGATGAAGAGACGAAAGAAGATGAAGATGAAGATGCGGCGAAGATAATTCAAGATCGGAGTACCGCGAGAGAAGCAGGTTAATTTCTTCTCCTTCACCTTGTAATTTAAAGTTGTTCCTCTCTCATTCTCAAATCTTGTTGGGTCTTGGAAACGCAGAAATTGCTCTACTTATGGATCTCCGTCAGAACTTTCTTCCACCACCATCGATGTCATCCTCCTCTCTTCAACCACCGTCATCGTCAACTCTCGCACCATCGTCATCATCCTCTCTTCAACCACCCGCACCGTTGATAGACTTCTTTCGGTCATCAGTGTCATACTCTCATCAACCACCGTCATCTTCAACTCTCGCAACATCATCGTCACCGTCTCTTCAACCACCGTCGATGTCATCCTCCTCTCTTCAACCACCCGCATCTTTGAGGGAATTCTTTACGTCGTCAGTGTCATACTCTCATCAGCCATCTTCATCTTCAACTCTCGCAACATCTTCGTTCTTTCCGTCGTCAATGCCATACTCTGTTCGACCTCCCGATTCGTCTGATCGACCATCTTTGAGGGAATTCTTTCCGTCGTCACCATCATCCTCTATTCAGCCACCCGAATCATCATCATCTAAGCGAGCACGGCTTAGTAACATCTTTCCGTCACCTTTATCCTCCTCTCCGTCACCGTTTGTTAACCCGTTTCTCCGTCCGCAGGCCCAAGAACCAACAATACCAAATTTCATAAACCCAATACCACAGATCTCTCCAGGCCTACCTGCTCTATTCCCAAACCCTAACCCTAATCCTAACCCTAACCCAATCCCAAACCCAATCCGAAACCCAGACTTGGTGTGGACAAATAGGCTTCAACTAGTGTTTGATGACGCAGTTGTCAGACTTGGGGGATTATTCAGTATGCAACTTTATAATTTTTTTATTTATTTTGTTTATTCTTTCAACTCCTAACTATTTTCCTAATTTTTTTTTTTTTTTTCAGGTGCAACACCCAAAGCCATAAACGAACTAATTTCTGAAGAGGGTCTCACTGGTGACCAGATCCGTAGCCACTTACAAGTCTTGCGGGATCGTCAAAAGGCTATTGCAGACAAATTAGCCTTGGAGTGAAGAAAATATTGAAGATGAGAGATAGGATTAAATAGAAAGAGTGATAGTATAGAACGTTTCTTTTTCTTTTGTTGTTAATCTTGCATATTACAAACAATTACTATATCATAATAGAATTTATGTTAATGTTGGAGTTATTAAAAAAAAAAAAGTTAACCATAATAACATTCTTACTGTACGCATGAGTGATCATTTATCACAATCTATTAGAGCAACCCCAATGGGTGGGATGATGACAGTCCCTAAAAAACCAAAAAATAATAATATTTTAATTTTTTAACATAGTTTGACAACTAAAAAACCTACACATGTACATTTAATCTTCAGGTCCCTTATATAAGGGTTTTTGGAGCCCTTCTCTCCTGTGTCCCTTCCATTTTAATTATTTTTTTTTTTTTTATATTGTAAGGGACCTTAAGAGAGACCACCATTGCTGGTGCAGGCTGTAGAAAAATTTGTTTAGCTTCTCCTTCTTTTCTTAATTTTGACAGATAAGTCTCAGCCTCTCTCCCCCCATAAGGGTATGTCTTGACATTTAGATTCGTTGAATCAAAAGTTTTTCATGTTTGTTCATATTGTGGTCTAATCTTCTTAGGCAGATATGACCTCAGGGAAGAAAGATTATTATGAGTTGCTCAAAACTACAATCTTTAAATAAATATTTGGGTGATGAAACTTCTAGTTCTTTTTTTTTTTTGGTCTAAAATGAAACTATTACTTCTAGAAGAGAAATATCCAACTCTTTTTTTTATTCCAAGCAAATGATAACCAAAAATGCAATAAAGGTGTTAATTTTTATCATAAATATATTCTAACTATGGTCGTAACTTGTAATGGAACACCTAGGCATTTTTTATTTTTTTGGTGCACACCTAATTCGAGGAAAAAGGTTGAAGTAATCATAATTACATAAGTTTCTAACTATGGTCGTAATCGAACACATCTAAGGCGTAGTAATAATTAAGGAAAAAGGTTGAAGTAGCAAAACGACGAGGTTACGATTTGTAAATTCCATAAATGCCCTCTCTCATTTTCAACCTCAAAGAATCGTTTTTGGCTTTCATCAGCCGCTTCGTATTTTTGTTTTCTTCAGTAACGGAAAAAATGGTTTCCGACTTGGACCTCGTGACCCGACTCCGTGAGATTCTCGGTAGCTCCGACCTGAACACGGCGACTCCGGCAAGCGTCCGTCGTCAGTTGGAGGCGGATTTCGGTGTGGACTTGACAGATAAAAAAGCGTATATTAGGGATCAAATCGATACTTTTCTCGAGAGCAATGGCGCGGTAGAAGACAAACCTGAGAGTCCCAAGGTAGAAGAATACATTAATGCCGACGAAATCAAGGCGGAAATTGAAGGAGGCGATGGAGAAGACCTCGACGGAGATGGAAGTGGAAGTGAGGAAGAGAAGGAAGAACGGTAATTACTCTTGTAATGATTGTGCTTTATGTGAAATTGGATTTTTGAAATTCAAATATCGATGAATCAGTGATCATACACACACACAAAGATTGAGTATTTATAGGAATCTTTAGCATTTTTCAATCGAACCAATCAAAATGCTTCCGATGCATTTCTAATCAAAGACCACTTGTTTAATGACTTAAGTTTAAGGGATTATTGTTCATTGATGTGTTAGGCCAGTAAAGGCCAAGAAGCGAGGTGGTGGCATTACCAAAGTATCTCAGTTATCTCCACAACTTGAGAAAGTTGTTGGAGCATCTCAGTTAGGTCGAACCGAGGTAATTTTCATCTTCTTCCGACAACTGTTCTGCGAAGCGGAATTGTACTTTAGTCTTTTGTGTTGTGTATATTTATCAGGTTGTGAAGAAAATGTGGGCATATATCCGAGAGAAGGATTTGCAAGACCCAAAGGATAGGAGGAAGATAGTGTGTGACGAGTTGTTGCATTCCTTGTTCCGTGTTAAGACCATTAATATGTTTCAAATGAACAAGGCATTAACCAAGCATATTTGGCCCTTAGGTGATGGAGATGGTAATTCTTCCTTGTCATTATACAATTCAGAAAACTTTCACATGAGACTGCATGATATCTGTATATATATCCCTAGTCTTCCTGTTCAGTCAGTCATTGATCCTAAATAGCTAGATCAGCTAAATATCCCTAGTCTTCCTGTTCAGTCAGTCATTGTATCATGTGTCTGAAATCAAGTACCCCACTGTAGAGAGTGATCATGTGTAATTGTGTGGAAATAGTGTTCATCAACTGTTAATAGTGTTGAATATTGATATTTTCCCTCAGCGTTTGAGTTGTTAGGATGCTTATATATTTGTTCAAGAGACCTCTCTAATGAACATCAATTTTGTTTAGTAAAACAGTATTATAGATTTCGGGTTGGAGACAGCAGTTCCTGAGTTTGTGTTACCCAAGTACAATGAAATGATTTATTTTTTCCAGGGTGTGCTAACGATGTGAAAGAAGAAGATGAAGATGAGGCATCAGAGGGAACAGATAAGAAAGGGGAGCAGAGCGAAGAAGTGGAAGAGAATAAGGAAGAAGAAAGTGAAGAGCAGGAAGTTAGGAGTTTGCGGAAACGCAAGAGAAAAAAGTTTGTTTTCTCTTTCTCCCTCAGTTCTTGTAATTGTACAGCTAGTTATCGCCACCCTGTGCCCATAAACTAAGTTTTCTCTATTAAATAGGCCAGCCAAGTCGGTAGAGAAGCCCAAGAGAAAAGGAGGAGGCGGCTTTGCTAAAGTTTGCAGCCTCTCGCCAGAGCTTCAGGCGTTTACTGGGGTGACAGAATTAGCCAGGACAGAGGTACATGTCTGACTCGAGGGAATCAGTTTCTCTTCGTTATTGAACTCAAGCTCTGAGCCTAAATTTCTAAGCTACTTGTCTAATTTTCTTAACCAAGTCTCTTGTTTTGACATTTTGTCTGGTGAATGGTTTCAGGTTGTGAAATTGCTTTGGAAGTACATAAAGGAGAACAATTTACAAGATCCGAATGATAAACGCTCTATAATATGCGACGAATCATTTCGATCTCTGTTCCCTGTCGAGTCCATCAATATGTTTCAAATGAATAAACAGCTAACAAAGCACATATGGCCTTTAGAGGATAATGCAGGTATTTGATGACTGGAAGTTCTTACATGTTCTGGGAGCCATCTTTTTCCGGTTTAGGCTTTTTAACCGTATACTAACTGTTGTTTGTCTCTGGTCTAGGAGAATCAGTTAGCTCTAAGTCTCCAAAGAATGGAAAGCAAAAAATGGAATCAGATGGAGGTAAGAAAGCTAGATGAATTTAAACTTATCCCATTTCTCATCACTGTATAAACAAAGCATATGCATTCGGTCAGACACAGATAGTGAGGAACCAAATGAGAAAGATAAAAAGCAGAAGAAAGAAGTTCTTGCTCCCCTTCCACTTTCAGATGCTCTTGTCAAGTTCTTGGGTGATGGAGAAAACTCGCTGTCGAGGGCGGATGTGGTAAAGAGATTGTGGGAGTACATAAATCATAATGATCTTCAGGTATGCCATTTGCTCTCTACACTCTGTTTTTTCTTACTTACCTGCTTCTTTACACCATTTTCTTAACTTAGGATCCTTCTGACAAGAGGAGAGTCATATGCGATGAGAAGCTGAAAGAACTCTTTGAAGTTGATTCATTCGAAGACACATCAGTCTCAAAACTTCTGACCAACCACTTCATCAAGGCCGAACAATGACTCTTTAGGAAGTAGCCAGTTTTCCACGTAGGCAAAACCCAGTTCTCCTTTCCTGGACATTTTTTTTGGATCAGTAGAGGTCGGTTCAGGACTTGTAACGCGCGACAAAGCCATTTTGGATTTGATTTGGTCTCCTCCTTCACTTTACTGGTAAGTTAAAGACTAAAAAGGTATCTCGATTGTGAGACTTGTAAGCATTGCGTTTTCTGAATTTGCTTGCAAGTGCAGCCTTTTTGAGTTCTTTCAAATGTTTGCCCTTTTTGGTATATAGTGACAGAAACCAAATTCAAGGATAATATATGTTTTAAGACCAAACCAATTGTTTTGATCATTTCCTCGTTTTGCATATTCTTAGTTGTACAGTGAATTTTGTTATGCATCAGAATCCGAAAATGTTGTTACAAGGTTTTGTCGCTGATTGAATATGCTCAGCAGTTGGTCATAGCGTTTTGTTAAATCTCATATAAGTTTAAGTTCTCTATTAAAGTTATTAGTAATTTACAAAACTTTACCATCAAAACATGTCAAAGATTATTGCATAGAATGGCTCATGTTTCAAATTCTCGTGCCGTGAAATGACCATGACCATTTGACGAAAATTGTGGCTTTACACATGATTCTACCAACCAATTGACAATAGTTCACTTCAATAACTAGAAACTCTAAATACCTAATGATAGAATTAGAGAAAGCAGACAAGTATTCTTTTCAAAACAGTGGTTGAGCGCGGAGTCCAACATTTAGATGTGGAGTCTCTTATGGATCGTTCTGGCCGAGATTACATGACTGAGCTGAATTATAACAGCAACACATTGGTGTCTTTGAAGCTTGCAAACGTAGGGATTATGGATTTGGATCCCCCGCTTGGTGTTTCTCTTCCTTGTCTCAAGAGCATGCATCTTGCAGACATTTCGTACGATGATGGAGAAACTCATCGCAGGTTGTCCTGTTCTTGAAGACTTTGCCTTAATTCTGCCTGATGATGAGCGCCACAAAGCTATGCCTTCTCTGCGTGTGAGGTCTCAGACTTTAAAGAGCTTTCTGTTCGCGTTTGAGTTTAATACCACTGGTAAAGCTTTTGCAGTTGAGATTGATGCTCCAGCACTCAAGTGTATGACTTTCAGTGATAGTCAATCTGATAAGATTGTGTTGAAGAATCTGAATTCTCTTTCCATGGTCGATATCAATAGTGACTTTCATCTTAAGTATGGGAAAACTTTGGGTCCAAGAAAGAGAAACGTTATCCGCGATTTTCTCATTGGTATCTCTAGTGTGAGACATATGATCATCTCTAAGCTTACTCTAGAGGTAATATATATTCACTTCCATGCATACTTCTAGCATTCAAATATAGTTTAATGATCTTCCTTGATGTAAATTTGTTTCTTTCTTTCGTGTAGGTCCTCTTTCGATATTCCAAATTGGGACGGAAATTTCCCAAATTTGATAACTTGACTCGTTTGGAAGCTACACTCTCTAGATCCATGTTAGAACTATTTCCATCCTTTCTTGAGAGCTTCCCGAACCTGAAAAATCTCATATAGGTAAGAATCTGTTTGAATCTGTGATTTTGTTAATTAGTAGGAAGTACATTAATTGTTGGATATATATTGTCAGGTGCTTTCTGATTTAAGAGAGGCAAAGGAAATCAAACTTAGCCATGTGCCTCAGTGTATGTTATTGAATCTGGAGAGTGTTGAGATCAATCTGCAGTATGGTGAGATCAAGAGAGTGATTATCATGGAAGAAACCGTGAAGGAACTAGTGAGATATTTTCTTGAGAATTCAGTAGTTCTCATCAAGAAACTGATTCTGTGTTTTGAAGATCTTTCTAAAGCAAACCAAGATTCAGATATCTTCAAGGAGCTTCTTAAATTCACTAAGCTTTACCCGCGTTGTCAGATCATTATCCACTGAAAATGTCATTCATGAATATCTACTTAGAAATCTTTTGTTATGATAAATATGGAGACATGAGTAACATTTGTTGTTTTCTACATTTTGGTTTAAATCATTCGGTTATGTTCTCTACAATGTTTCAATCAAAATGGCAAAATCAACTAAATTTGGGTATTAAATCGGGAAGTCAACAAAAGTACACTATTGTACGATTCCAAACTTAGCAATTTTACGGCGAGTAGAATTGAAACATTCTTGCATCACAACTTCTTGTGATTCCAAACTTAGCAATCGGGAAGACAACAAAAGTACAAAATCAACCCTGGGCTTTTGTCTTGTTTGTGATTCCAAACTTAGCAATTTACAGTCAGCAAGTAAAATTAACATTTTTTTATCTATTAATATGGGTCGACAAATAAAACATACATTACATGGTCAATTATAATGACAAAAAAAAATACCAAATCAGAACAAAAGCAATATGAATCTTTATATTAGTTCTTTATTAATGTATATTGTGTAAATTTCATTTTATATATGTAACAAAATGTGTTATTACTTAGAAAGAGATAGCTAAATAATTTGAGAGAAAAAAAAAAAGGAGAGTTAAATACACAGTCAAACGTGGACGCTTATTTATCTCGTTAAAAATCCATAGTTTGCGCGAAAAAACAAGGCTTCAAAAGTTTTCCCATGTTTTAATATTATTGGGAGAGTGAGAAATAACCGAGAAGAACAAATCAAATCAATAGAAAAAAAGTATAAACAAAATTCAAAACTATTCAGTATTGATATTTGTTTACATTGAAAAAAAAATTAACTTAAAAAATATAGTTTACACAAAAAAGAAAAACCAAAAAAAAAATTGTTAGAGATTTTTTCAGAGTAGTGAGAGGAAAATGGCGCAGATGCAGCGAGAAGAAGTAGAGTCCGTCACGACGGAGAAGAAAAGATTAGACGGAGGCGGTGGATCTTCCGGCGCTCAGGCAACGGCGTTCAAATTCAACGCTCAAGCGCCGGAATTTGTACCGCGATCACATACCACCGCACCAGCACCGCAGGTTTCTCCTGTCTCCGGTTACTTTTATCCTTGTTTTCATTACAACGGTGGTTGCATAGGAGGATGTGGCGGCGGAGTCTGCGGTGGTGGAGGGACCGGCGTTGGTACTCAGTCGTCGGATTGGATCTACGTGGGAGGAGGAGATCCTACTGCTCAGCATCAACATGTTCATGATCCAGCGGCTGCGTTTTACATTTCGAATCCGGCGGTTCAGTTTCCGGCTAGTCAGAACTCGTCTTCTTCGTCGAAGAATCTGCTTTCCGATGATCTCCGCCTTAAGATCGTCAAACAGGTTTTCACTTTTTTTTTTTTTTTTTTTTACTTTAATGATAGGTAAAATATTGAAAATCATTATGTCATGAGATCTTAAGATCATATATGATTTACATTAGCCTATCAATTTTCATAAAATAGAAAACCTAACTTGACTCACAAGAAACCACTTTTATAGGTTGAGTACCAGTTTACGGACATGAGTCTCCTAGCCAACGAGTCCATTTCAAAGCATATAAGCAAAGACCCTGAAGGTTATGGTAAGCCTAAATTTTTTTTCATTTAACTTGTATATGATC
This sequence comes from Arabidopsis thaliana, assembly GCF_000001735.4. NCBI lineage: Eukaryota > Viridiplantae > Streptophyta > Magnoliopsida > Brassicales > Brassicaceae > Arabidopsis > Arabidopsis thaliana. The sequence goes on from NC_003074.8 coordinate 6,602,199, forward strand.
CTTGAGATCTCTGCTCTGTTTTGCATTAATATATATGTTTAAAATATGATCCTTGAGATTTCTGCTCTGTTTTGCATATTCATATATATGTTTAAAACGCAGTGCCCGTATCCTATATCGCTTCGACCAAGAAGATCAAGGCTTTAACGAGTAATCACCACCTAGTTTCACTTGCTCTACGCTCCTCTTCAAAACTTGTAAGCTGCTTCTTTCTTTACTCTCGACTTACCAACTAAATATTATAAGATCCAAGTATACTGAGAGATCTTTGTGAACACAATTAAGGTTGTGAGTGAAGACGGCAAGAAAGTTAAGCGTACAAGTCAATTTACTGATAGAGACAGAGAGGAATTGCAGGTAAATTTGAATATCACTAAAGCTTCATTGTATTTATTATCAACTATATATGAGTTCTTGTTACTCTTTACTGTTCTGCAGGGCCGGACTGTCGTTGCAGAGAATTTGCCAGATGATCATTCTTACCAGAACCTTGAGAAGATCTTTGGAGTTGTTGGAAAGTAAGAAGGCTTTTTACTTTCATTTTAAACATTTTCTCTACATCAATAAACAACAACTCTGGATGCAATTTGTCTCAGCGTCAAAGCGATTCGTATATGTCATCCTCCAGAATCCAACTCGTCTCGTCCAAAAGGCGATTTCTTGATGAGCAACAAAGTAAGTACCAAGTCCTGTTTCTACTTATCACGTCAACTTAAAGAGCTTAACATATCCATCTTGTTTTACTCTAAAGATTCACGCCCTTATCGAGTATGACAACACTGTTATCGCGGACAAAGCAGTGAGTAAATCTCTACTTTCAACTATCTTTTGATCCAAGGCTCTGTCTATTAGTTTCTGAGATATATAGCAAATGCGATCTTACCAGGTAGAGAAGCTAAACGATGAAAGAAACTGGAGGAAAGGGCTTCGTGTGAGGCTGCTTCTTAGATGCTCGGTTGATTTCTATATTCTCTTCTTAAGTCACACATTTCTCTCTAGACGTTCTGAGATTAATTTCGTTGATATACTTTGTGTGCTACAGCCAAAATCGGTGCTCAAGAACCGAAGAAACTTCGATGGAATCCTCATCGATGATGAACTCCCTTCTTATGAATCAGGAGAAGACTCTCCGCGTCTCCATTTAACCGAATCACAGCTTGATAACGATGTTAGTACTGTTGCTTAAGTCCCACGAAATGTTTTTCCATATATATATAGAAACTAAATTTTCTTGCTGTGCACGTTAGGGTGATGACAACAATGTTGGTGGACTGTGGGGTAAAGGGAGAGGAAAAGGACGAGGACGATCCCCAAGAAGCTACGCAGTAGGAGGAGGAGGACGTAGCTTCGGGATTGGGCTCGGAGTCAGCCTCGGGATACCCAGCCTGGGGTCACACGAATCTTCGTCTCCTAAAACAGCAACAAAGGGACCAAGAATGCCTGATGGAACCAGAGGCTTCACCATGGGACGTGGCAAACCTTCCATCTCACTCTCACCTAACAATCTCTAAATAGTTACCCACCACAAGGACTGCTATTTATAATTGATTTATTATAATAGAGGTAAAAGATTTTAGAGTTAATTAACCAAATAATACATATGGATTGGTTTTCCTAAGATGCATTCAAAAGAAGCAAGGCACATGACTTGGGAGAAGATAGTGAAGGCACGGTGACGTTTTTTGAGGGTTCGTTTTATATAACTTTTTTCATTTTTTGAGGCAATTTCTTTTCTGTATGTTTAATATGTTTTATTTTTGTGAGATTATTATTTGAATAATAAAGGGGTAATTTATATAGCACAAGAATTGCAACCCTCTCAACTCTTTGTTTTGATTTAGATGAGTAATGGATTTGAATAAGTGACTGAAAGATTGGGTGAAACTTGAAAACTAATCAATTTTCTTTCTAAAGAAAAACTAAAAAAACATGATGAATAGTTTATAAAAAGCACAAGCACAAGAAAGGAAATAATCAGGTAAAATGTTACTATCTTCTTGCATCCTAACTAATTCCAGTAACTTGTATCTATTGACATTCCCAAATGGTTTTTTAACCGGTTTGATATATATTAATTTTTAAGACATATTCGACAATTCTTTAACAACCTTGAAGAAGGCGGAGTCACTTATTGAATCCATTATTCATCTCAATCAATATAAGGAAGTGGGTTTTGTTTACAATAATTGCCATTTTTCGATTGGATTTTGTTTACAAAACCCAATACTTGAAAAGACATTTTTCAATGACCTTAGATTGGATTCAATGTTGTGAAAAAAAAAAAAAAATGGATTCAATGTACAATTTTTTTCTAAAAATAAGTGAAAAGACAAATGAGTATTGAGATAACAAAAGTTCTTGCCAAGGTTGTCTAGTAATTTCATAACCTATGGTAGTTGTCAAACAAACTAATTTATAGTATCATATTAATTATAATAAATGTATAATCTTTAATTGAAACAAAACCTAATTTTACTCCCAAATTAATAGAAAACCTTCAAAGGATGGAAATTGTTGGACATGTATTTACATGAAACCAAACATGCAATATCAGTAAACCAACTTCATAGTCTATACTAAATTACGTACCGATTGGTAGATAGAAATAATGATAACTAAACTGATCTTAACGATTGGTATTGGAGAGAGATTTTCAAATCAAGAGTTAGTAAGAAAAAGAAAAAAAGAACTTAGAGATGTGGATCAAATATTTTGAAAATGATGAAATCTTATTAAAAATTGAAATTGATATACGACCTGTCCAGATACAATGAAGTTGTTAGGTTACAACATCAGCATGTTTCAAAAAGGGTCAAGCAGGTACATCCAATCAATTTATATAACGTAAATCCTGATTTTCAGAGCAATATTATTTGTATCTTTTATAACCTCCCTAGTTAATTAGTAATAAAATATTTAATTTAGTAGTATCACAAGATGGAGCTTTAAAAGTTATCTTTAATTCCCACTTTTGAAAATGATAACGTCCATAAATACATTTCAAAACGTTTTTATTCTCCCAATAAGATATCAAAAAGACAATATCAACAACAAAAAAGACAAGAAAAAAAGACAAAAAATAATGATAGATAAAATACAAAAGCAAAAGAAAACGTATAGTATTGCTTAGAGAAAGAACAAACATATTGTGAATTAAAAAGAAAAAAAAAGAGGGACAAAAGTAGAAAGACGTGGCAAAAAGCAAACTAAATTTCGACCAATCCACATCTAAAATCTAACCTTCTTCATCAGATGGAAGGAAGCTACTTCACCACCCGCAGATTCTGCCATGTGGCTTCTCTCTCTTCTACAGCTCACTTCTTCTCTCTCTGTCTCTCTCTAACTACATTGAAACCAAACCAGAGTGCTTCAATGTCATTGCTGTGATTCTCTTTAAGTCCAGACATAACTCCCATATCTTCTTCTTCTGTCTTTTTTTATTTCTTTGAACCGGAGAAGAAGAAGAAGAAGGAGAAGGATATATGGGAGGCTGTACTTCCAAACCTTCCTCCTCCGTCAAACCTAATCCTTACGCACCCAAAGACGCGGTTCTCCAAAATGACGATTCTACCCCTGCTCATCCCGGGAAATCACCGGTTCGTTCATCTCCCGCCGTAAAGGCCTCTCCTTTTTTCCCTTTTTACACGCCTAGTCCCGCCCGGCACCGCCGTAACAAGAGCCGCGACGGCGGAGGAGGAGAGAGTAAGAGCGTTACCAGCACTCCTCTCCGTCAGCTCGCGCGTGCTTTCCACCCTCCGTCACCGGCGAGACATATACGGGATGTTCTGCGGCGGAGGAAGGAGAAGAAGGAGGCTGCTCTGCCGGCGGCGAGGCAGCAGAAGGAGGAGGAGGAGAGGGAAGAGGTAGGGCTGGATAAAAGATTTGGGTTTTCCAAGGAGTTACAGAGTAGGATTGAGCTAGGGGAAGAGATTGGGAGAGGGCATTTTGGGTATACTTGCTCTGCTAAGTTCAAGAAAGGAGAGCTCAAAGATCAGGAGGTTGCTGTTAAAGTCATCCCAAAATCTAAGGTCATTTTTACAGCTTTACTTTTTCCAAATTCTCAAGTTTCCATCTTAAGTTTTCTGCTTCAATTGGCTCAAGTGCTTCATCATTGTAGTGATAGCTATATCTGACAAATTGAAGATTCTTTGTGTGTCTTGTCTGATTTGTTTAGTAGATGTTAAACTGTTTCAAGGTAGAAGAACAAACCATCATAGTCTCCTTTTGCTTCATGATGAACCTGTAATTTGATCATTACGGTCTCTTGAGATGTTTCTGTTCTTCTCTACGAGCTTACTGTCCTCTTGTTTGAGCCATCTTTTTGAAAAAATTGATAGCGTATGTAGACTTTCACGCATAGAAATTAATACAAAAACAAGTAATAGCGAACACAGATGAGGTTGAAGTTTGTCAATGACACTTATGTTTCATCCATGTTTTTCAATAGCCAAGTTTTCAATGGTTGTAGATTAGCATTGCTGACTTTTCTGTGAACATTTCTAAACGTTTTAAATTGGTCAATAAATTGGAACATGGACATTTGTGCTTTTGTCAATTGTCATTAAGCAATTGAAATTTTGATGGTCCTTATTTGATGACTAAGAAAGTTAATCATGTAATCGAGTTAGTTGGTGTAATATACAGATAGGTTTAGTGTTAGCTTAATCCACAATAGACTGTTTCTCATCAGCTTTGGTTTGGCAGATGACATCTGCAATATCTATAGAGGATGTGAGAAGAGAAGTGAAAATACTGCGGGCGTTATCTGGACATCAAAATTTGGTACAATTCTATGATGCGTTCGAGGACAATGCCAACGTTTACATCGTTATGGAGTAAGACAATCATGTGCTTATATATTCCTGTGTCATGTTGAATCTACTAGGAGAGCTATCAGATTCTTATTTTCCCGACTTGGCTTACTTCAAAATGTTTAGCTGTGAATAAACATTTACTTTCTTTCAACTTTCAGGTTATGTGGAGGTGGTGAACTTCTTGACAGGATACTAGCAAGGTCTGCTTTTAAAGATTGTTATGACATTTGTTAACTTATGGTCAGAGATCCTTCTTAGAGATGTTCTATTGGCTGTCTAACTATTTCAAATTTACTTCTCTTACAGGGGAGGAAAATACTCTGAAGATGATGCAAAAGCAGTGCTTATACAGATCCTTAACGTCGTAGCTTTCTGTCATCTCCAAGGAGTTGTTCATCGAGATCTAAAACCAGAGGTGAACCGCACTTTTTGTCTTTGCTTTTTCCTTTCAAAACCCAAAAGAAATATTGTCTTAGTTGAATACCAATCTCACATTTGAAACACTTTCATGTTTCAGAACTTCTTGTACACTTCCAAGGAGGAGAATTCTATGTTGAAAGTCATAGATTTTGGCTTATCGGACTTTGTCAGACCAGACGAAAGACTAAATGATATAGTGGGAAGTGCATATTACGTAGCCCCTGAAGTTCTACACAGATCTTATACCACAGAAGCGGATGTATGGAGCATAGGAGTCATAGCATACATTCTCCTATGTGGAAGCCGTCCTTTTTGGGCAAGAACTGAATCAGGAATTTTCAGAGCAGTTCTAAAAGCTGATCCCAGTTTTGATGAACCTCCTTGGCCTTCGTTATCCTTTGAGGCAAAAGATTTTGTTAAGAGATTATTGTACAAGGACCCTCGGAAAAGAATGACTGCATCTCAAGCTTTGAGTCAGTAATCTCTAAAATATCCACATCTTTCTATATTTATCTTCTGTTTCTAGCTTTTCATGAATCACCAGTTGAAGTTACTCCACGTTTTTTTCCGGTTTTTACAGTGCATCCTTGGATCGCGGGTTATAAGAAAATAGATATCCCATTTGATATTCTGATCTTCAAGCAGATCAAAGCATACTTGAGATCTTCGTCTTTGCGCAAAGCTGCTTTGATGGTACATTTTGCTTCTAACCTTTTTTACTGTTTCCAAACAACATTTAAGGATGTGTTTGATATTTATTACCTTTGTATCTAGTTTGCTAACTCTTTTATTCTCTCCAGGCTCTGTCCAAGACATTAACTACCGATGAACTTCTTTATCTGAAAGCGCAGTTTGCACACTTAGCACCCAACAAAAATGGCCTCATCACTTTAGATAGCATCAGACTGGTATGTGCCTTCTCTTCCTCTCTGTCTCTCTCTGGTAGAAAGCAAACAGCTCAAAGCTAGATTTATTTCTGTTGGACAGGCACTTGCGACAAATGCAACAGAAGCAATGAAGGAATCACGGATCCCGGACTTTCTTGCATTGGTATTGTCTCCTTTCTGTTCTTGTCCTTTTGCTTAATCTGTTTAAGATACAATCCAAGGTTGGTTAACGAAAGTTTGGTGTTGGGAAATGACAGTTAAATGGACTTCAATACAAAGGGATGGATTTTGAAGAGTTTTGTGCAGCTTCCATTAGCGTTCATCAGCATGAGTCTCTTGATTGTTGGGAGCAGAGCATTCGTCATGCTTATGAGCTATTTGAAATGAATGGAAACCGAGTTATCGTCATCGAAGAACTCGCTTCTGTAAGTTTATAAGAAATTCGACACTTGCTTCTGTCATGCTTAACAATTTATTCAGCTAATTCCTAAACGAAGGGAACATAAATGTTTTGTAGGAACTTGGTGTTGGATCATCCATCCCGGTTCATACCATTCTAAATGACTGGATAAGACATACTGACGGGAAGCTGAGTTTCTTGGGTTTTGTCAAACTGCTGCACGGTGTCTCGACTCGACAATCTTTAGCGAAAACGCGATGAGGAAAGTGACTCGGTGTTATAACGGATTCGAAAGAGGAAGAACATACAACTGCAAGAAGCAAATGGGTGGATTGGGGTTGGGAATTGGAATTTTTTTCAGGACCCATTCCTATGTTTATAGTGTTAGAAAAAGAATGCTAAGTTCCGACAAAGAAAGAGAGTATCCAGAAAAATCCGACAGGCCTGGAGAGTTGTATAATAAGATGATAATCCACAGTCGTGTTCTTCCAAATCATGGAAGACAGATATTAAGAACATCCCTTTCTCTTTTCATTTGGCTGTCTCCATTTTTTCCAGGAAAAAGATTCAGATTCCATTCACAATGTGCCACAAAGCAAATCATAAAAACCCATTCCTAAGTCACAAAACTTACAGTAACAGAGAGCTATTAATATTTCAAATTCGGAAAAACTTGCTTCTCAAGATTCCATAATCCATATCAATAGAAGTCATACATTTCATTCTCAAAAGGTGTTACAGAACAAACCATAAACCCATTCCTAAGTTACAAAACTGACAGTTGGGATGGCTAGGCAACAAAGTCAGCTTTTTAACATTTCTGAATCCTCAAACTTTCTTCTCAAGAGGATTGAATCTACAATGCTATCTAAAGTTCTAAACACTTGAAAGCATCTGCTTCTTACATGATAACAAAGATAGAAAGCTCCATTTTTTGACCAAGATCTGTTCATGTCTTTTACCTCGAGGAGAGTCTCTGGTGTAAATCTTCTGCCAATGCTTGCCTCAAACTCTCCCCGTAATAGTAAAACTGCCTCTCACTCTCCAAAACTCTTGCAGGCGTTCCAGCTTCATCTGGATCCTTCCAAATCTCCGGTTCAGGTTCTCTAGCAATCTGACAAAGATTATGCAACACACAACAAGCCACAATAGTCTGAGGAGCATGGTTCACACCAACATTCAAACTCTGAAGAATCTTCCATCTAGCCTTGAGCAATCCAATAGCTTCCACCACCACTGACCTTCCTTTCATCAACATTCCATCGAATAGATTCTCCGGTGGCGTACCAGAGCCATTTGGTGAAAATGGAGTCATCAGGAATGAGAGAAGAGGATAACACCAATCTCCAACAATGTATGGTCTCACATGGTGACCTCTAATATTGATAACTTTCTCCCAAACAATGTCTCCTGAAGTAAGCCTCTTATATAGAAGACTATCTCTGAAATGAGAAGAGTCGTCTTCTCCACCTGGAGCTTTCACACAAACGTCCCAAAAGATCTTCTTGTGATCAGCAACAACCTGAAGCAAAACGGCGTCGTATCCGTACTTGCAACCGTAAATGTTTCTAGGGTTTAGTTTCGTGCGGCGTCTGAGCTTCACCGGAGTACTATCAATGGCGCCGCAAATGTTGGGGAGAGAGGTGAGTTCTTCGAATCCCTGAGTCGTTTCGATCAATCTCCGTTTTCCGACGGGGATTTTGATGAATTCTGGATATAGCTTGGTGGCTAAGAGACGTGTGACCATGTTTGTGATCTTGGAGATGAGGTATGGATCTAGTGAGTAGCGAGAAGCTAGGGTTTTAGCTGAGCAGCCATGAGCGAGACGAGAGAGGACCATAGCGACGGCGTAATCGGCGGGGAGAGAGAGATTTGAAGCGGTGATGAATGGTTTGAGCTTGTCGACGACGGTGATGAAGACTGGGTAGGAAAGACCGTACAATGAGCGCCAACGAGCGTCGCGGAGAGGCGCATCGAGTGACCAGATGTGGTCTGTGGTTAGGGCACGGAAGGCAGCGACGGAGTAATCGCCGTCGGCAAGAGGCGGAGGAGGGGAAGGGGAAGGTGATTCTGAGGAAGATGAGGATTCGGTTGAAGATCTGTTGACGGCGAGGAAGGAGAGGAGAGATGCGAGAGTGAAGAAGAGTAAAGGCGCGGCGGAGGAAGTGGAGAGGAGGGAGGAAGGTGTGGTTGAAGACTGTGAAGATGTGGATGCGGAAGAGAAGAGAGTGCTTGTAGGATCTAATGAGTTTTGGAGATGGAGAAGATGTGAGAGCATCGCCATGAAAGCTTCTTCCATCTTCACTCTCCGATTTTTTTCTCTCCGGAGAGGTTGAGAGTAGAAGAAAAACTGAAGAAGTGAGAGAGAAAGGGCTAATAGCTAAAAATTTAAAATTAATGTGAGTTAATAAATATAATTTTAAAGTTTTGGGGTTGTTTGTTTAATTTCAGAAAGTTTTGGGCTTATAAGCAATTCGTAGAAGGTAAGCGGAATTTTGATCCAACAAGTTGCAACCATTTATATTAGTCTGAGACAAACCAGTAACCAAAATTTTTGAATCTCCTCCAAACAACAAGTCTATCAAAATCAAATCCATCTAACAAAATTCTTCTTTCGACTACAGGTTTTAGCTTTGATATGTGAAACCATGATGAAGATGATCACTTGATGAGTCTCTTCAATTCTCCCCATGATAGTTGTTGGAGTCGTGGTGGTTAGCATATCCTCCTCCATTGTTGTAACCATGTCCTCGTGAGTATCCTCCATTCCACTGCTGCCCTGAGTCTCCTCTCCACTGCCACAAGTTGAACACATTATGAGAACTAAAAAGAAATCTATTGCCAGCAGAACCAATTTGGTTAAGTCCTAGACCAAAACATGTCGACATAAGACCATGTTCAGGGTTGGTGACACAAGTTGGACATGGAGACATGTATTAGATATTCTCCCACTTGCATAAGTCAAAATAGAAAACGAAGGGAAGGTGCTAGATTCCACCAGCTATTATTGTCAACCACTGACTTTACTTTTAATAACAAAACAAACAACTATTCACAAAGTTTGACCCTAGCAAAATACTCAATTTACTCTTCTACTGATAGAATGCATCAACTCCAAAGTGAAATTTTACCTGCTTGTTTGGGCTTCGTCCCCAGGAGAGTCTGACAGTGTTCTTGCCGATGACTGTCCCGTTCAAACTCTCGATAGCATCTTCAGCACTCTTCCTGTCAAAACCAAAGGCAAGTCGCTTTGAATTACTCGCTATGAGATAAGCACCTACAGGTTGCTCAATCATATGATTGCCAAGCCAACACTACTAACTAGATGAAGACAGCACCTGTCAGCAAATTGGACAAATCCACATCCTTTCCCTACTGGGATCTTCACTGAAACAACCTCTCCAAACTGGGAAAAAGGTTGTCTGAGGTCTTCATCAATAACATCAGGGTCAATGCCGCCAACAAATATCTGCAGTAGAATAACCTAAGATGAGCAGCAAGAACATATAGAGCTTGAATGATGCTGACATATAACTAAATATGACAACTCACTGTTGCGTTAGTTGATTCGCCATCAGACTGCGAGCCATAACCCATGGAACCATTTGATCCATGTCCACCAGCCAGAATCACAGCTATTCCAATGAAAACATAAAATCTTTATAGTTCAAAAACTTTGTTGAATGCAACAAGTTGTTAGCTCTAGAGTCCTATGGATTAAAACTGGCTCACCTCTCGCTTAAAACTAGTACACTTAAATAGAAAGAATCAGAGGGTAAAACTAGTTGCAGAGAGAAGTATGAAAAGAAACCTTGTGAAGAATGTTGTTGCTGATTAGCAATCGCTCTTTTGGGAGTTGCAATACCTACACGCATTTGCCTGTTCGAACAGTAAGCTCCATTCATTTCTGTCAAAGCCCTTGACCTCTCATTTTCATCACCGAACCTCACAAAACCATAACCTTTGGACCGGCCGGTGTTGGAATCAATCACAACTTTGGCGCTTTTGACAGAAGGATATCTATCAGAAAAGGTCTCATGCAATAAAACGTCAGTGACATCTGGAGACAAGTCTCCCACAAAAACAGATAGGTCTGGACCATTTTCCACTGCTCTTTTTTCACCAGTACTAAAAGATGCCCAGTTTATACGGAAGGGTTGGTCCGAGTTTGGCATCACTGAACCACTATAGTTCTGAAGAACTTCTTCAGCTGCAGCACGTGAAAGAAACTCAACAAACCCATACCCTTCTGATTGAGAAGTGAGCTTGTTACGTATAACTTTCACAGAAGAAACCTGCTCATCACAAAAAAAAACAAGAAACTTCAGAGAAAGAACAAAACAGAACACATGTATAACTGGATATAAGTTTATTCATGAAAAGTGAAAATCTTATGCAATCATTCTCTTTCATACCAGAAAAGTTTTAACTAAACGTGGCAAGGTACAAGAGTACTTTTTGCCTAACGAAATATGAACTTGTCCTGTCCTTTTCAGGTCAAAGTTGTTCTCCATTACCCTATTTGTTTCTATATCCATTGGATCTAATCTAATCCAACTAACTAGTTTTTTAAAATAGCTACTTGGTTTAACAATGAATCAAAACACAAGAACATGTCAATGATTTGCAAAAAGGATGAATTTTTAACCATATTTACAAGTAACAATCTAAATCCAAAACAGAGTACCAATGAACAAGATAATACCTCGCCGGTGTGAGAAAAGCAAGAATGGAGATAAGTCTCATCCATCCAATGAAGAAGATCACCAACCCAAAGAGTCTTGACATCATCTCCAGATCCACGGTCAATAGCCTTGTGTTGCTGGTGCTGGTGCTGTTGATAAGACCCGTATTGGTGAAGCTGAGGATGATGCTGCTGATAAGGACCTTGATTATACGGAACATATTGATGAGGATACATCAGCATCTGTTGCTGCTGCATCATCATCATCGCCGCCGCTGGTGGATATTGCATGGCAGCCATCCACTGTTGCTGTTGCTGTTGCTGCTGCTGCCACTGCTGAGGTGGAGGAGGGGTTTGTTGATTCGGCGGTGTGGCTCCGGAAGTTGCCAACGTCGAATCTGAGCCGTTGGTTGTCTGCATCTTGATCCGATCTGATCTCCGGAAAGGGAAAACAGAGTCTCCGAGTTGTTTTAGATTCAAGAGTTTCGAGATTCTTCTTCTCTATGAATATATTTCGTTCCAACAAGTGTGCGTAAAGAAAGTGAGAGCTCGTTGAGCTCTGGTAATGGCGGAGAGAGAGATAGAGGTAGAGAGAGATTTGGTCTTAAAAGGAGGCGGAGAGAGAGAGAGAGAAGTGAGTTAATGGGTTTAAGGCTGAAACAATGGGTCTTGGGGAAGTGGCCGAAACGTGGGGCCCATTTACGTGCTTAAGCCGTGTTGTTTTTTGAGATCGACGGCTCTGATTCCACCGCATTTAGCCACTTACATTTAATTATTTCACCTTCTAGGGTTTTTAAAATATAACTGACTTTTTAATCATTGGGTAAAAACAAAAACATATTTACGTGATAATATGATTAACCGTTTTGTACTGTCATGAAAGAGTCAGCTGTTCTACAGTAAACTCTAGGCCTATGCAAATTAACCGAGCCGTTTTACTGTTCTACAGTAAATTTTAAAAGTATGTAAATTAACCGAATCGGATGTATCGAACCGGAACTAAAGTAAAAAAAAAAAAAAATTACATTAAACCAAAGATTCGAAAAAAAACAGAATAGATATTTTAGAATCGGTACCAAACCGATATAAAATACAATTATATATCCAAAACAAAAGTTATTTATAAACTAAATAATAAAAATATTTGAGAATATATAAAATCATAAAAATATTCAAAAATAAAAGAAAAATATCCATAAAATAATTGAAATATCTAAAGTAAAATATTTGAATGGATACTAAATGATAAAACTTAAAGAACTGAACCAAAACCAAACCAAAATTTTAAATTAGTTGAATGAATACTAAATTATATAACCGAAACGAATGGAACCGATAGTCGTTTGGATAACCGAACGTCAGGACTAGTGAATCCAAAAAAAAAAAAGAATTAGATATGGGCCTTATACTCAACACCTGTTTAAAACAGAGGTTTTGAAAAAACCATATTTTTATATCTCGTTCCACTGCATCTCTATGCAACCATCCTCAAATCTTCTTGTATGCCTAACCGGAATTAGGGTTTGGACTAAGAGAAAGTTCGTGATTTTGGATTTCTTCAACGTTCTTTCTGCAGTTAGGGCAAGTATAGTCTGAATGAAGCCATGTGTCAGTAAAATCAAAGTGAAAGCAATGATTACAACTAGGTAAAACCCTGGCTTTGTCTTCGTCGATGAACTTTGATAGACAAACGACGCATTCGATATTGTCTTTGAAGGCATTAGCGTTGAAAGATACGACAGGAATTGATAAAAGAACGGAAGGGTTGATCCCAGTGGCTTTTATGACATGTAAACTATGACTAGGATGAATCAGATGATCATCGTCACCTTTGTTGCAATAAGCAAGACAACAACGAAATATAGAATAAAACACAGTCAGAATCGCGAAGAATGTGCGAGATCGTACAGCTTCGAGAGCATCTTCGTTCATCTTAAAAACTTTTGCAATATCAATCTCTCAAATTAATAACCTTTTTATAGGTATGTATTAAGGGATTAATATTGAAACCAGATCCTAATTCAGTTCTAATTAATAATCCAAAAATTCGATAGATTAAAGAAAGTATTGGGTCTGAAACAAAGCCCCCAGGGCCCAAAACTAGAGCAACCACAAGTTCGTTCTTTTAAAGATACACTTCCCGGTTTTGTTTATCATTAGTATTTTGGGTTGTAGTTTCTCTCGTTTTCAATGTTTTCCAACATTTCTATTTAATTGTTACTCGAGCTTGTAAATTACTAATTAAACAAAAAAATAGAAGATGATATAATAATTTAAAAATAAATGTGGAAACAGAAGCACGTGGCTGTGTCTGCTATGTAAGACATGGTAAAAAAAAAGCCTCAAAGGAGAAATATAATCCCAACGGAACCATGCAATGATGAGATTAACCTTTTTTAATGCGTTACCAAAAAGCTAATCCACGTAAATATATCCTATGTAATCGTTTTTATATAGTATCACTCATTGATGATATTTTGTTACAGTAACACACTTCATTAGGATAAATTACTACTCCGCATAGGCCGCTTTTTGGTTTTATCTAATGAAGGCCAAAATGGTTTTAACTAAGTGGACCCTGTGTTTAGTGCCAAAATAGAGGAATATTCCAAAATAAAATAAAAGAATATTAGTGAAAAAAATAGAAAAAATATAATATTTGTATTTTGTATGATCGCAGTTTTTAGAGAAGTACAAACCAACTGTATTACTGTGCCGTCATGTCATGTACCTTTCCTCTTTTCTCCAATTTTTTTTTTAAAACATCAATTTTTGGTTTCAGATATTTTTGTAAATTGGGTACTATATGACATGAAACATTTAAATATAACATAAACTGCAAGTGTAAGAATAAGAATGACATGAGACAAACAAAAAATAATAGTTTTGAGTAAGATAAAATAATTGTAATAATTAAGCATCCAATGTTTTAAAAGAATCCAAACAAGAAGCACCTTTCTATATTCATGCACTTAAAACTCTGCCAAAACCATTTTTGATTTTAAAACAGAAACATAACAAACCAACGAAATCACCGTAATTAGTAGCCAAGATCCGAAATTTCATTATAAAGGTCGTGTTTTTTGTTTTGTTTTGTACGAACTAGTAACATAGGTTTTTAAAGAGAAATAGACTAGAGCTGTACAAGTGGAAATGTTAACCACGAAAAACAAAACCTATTTTTCTTTTGTCTTCTTCATGGATGGTATTTGCTTTTTGATGGCTTAAAGTCGATCCCACTTGTAGCGACCTTCAAGCGGTTCGTCATTGACAATATCGAAGTTGTACCTGTGCCAAAGTGTGTGTGTTCGTTAGGATTCTGATTCTCTCTCTTTTTAGGATATTTGCTAAACTACGCGTCGGTTAATCTTTTTATCATGCGCACGCAGACATTTTTACTCACATTCCTCTCTCTCTCTCTCTAGGTACGGACTCACTCCAATTTTTCCCAAACCCCAAAAAGCAAAGCGCACACAACAACAACAAGAACACACGTGAGAGAGATGATGAAATTGTAAAAATGGACTCACTTTTCTATGAATTGCTTCTTCTTATCGTCTTGACTCTCTAGCTCCGAGAACAAATCCTCAATCTCCGCCGCCGTTGGAGTCTTCCTCACCCCCGGTTGTTTTCTCTTCGTTGCCGATGATGATTCCATTTCTGTTGTCGTTTCTCCCAAACCCTCACTCACTGGACTCGTCTCTTTTCTGCCATAAAAAACAGAGAAAAAATCGCCAAGGAGAATAAAATCGATTGAACGTCTAATTTGGGGGGGGGGGGAAACAAAAAGATTATGAACCTGAAATTGCTGGTGATGAATGTTGAGGTTTCGGTTTCGGTTTCGATTTGATGATCCTGAAACACAGAAACGGAAATAAAAAATCAAAACGAAAACTGAGAAAATCGTCTGATTAAATCGATTCAAGTAGAGAGGAGTTATTTGATTTTGAAAATTCACCTCCAGATCTACACCAAACGACGAACTGTTCTTCGCGATTTCTTTCGATTCACTGGTGAAACAACCGGAGCTGATACTCGAGGACTGATCACTTTCTTCTCCACCGATGGTAACGGAACATTCATCAGACGCTAAAGCCGCCGACGAAGCAACGGAAGAAGATGAAACCGCGAAGACGATGACGTCATGAGAGTCCGGTGATGAATCAGAAGAATCATTAAGCTTCGTTTTCTTCAGTGGTGAGAAGCTTGTGCTTGAAGCTTCTTCTGCAAGCTCTCGCTTTCTCTCGCTCATTTTTTTCTCTCTTGGATTTTTGTGTGCTCTCTCTCTCTGCTTTTTTTTCTTTCTATTTCTGGTTCGCTTCTTAACAAAGCAGAGGAGATTTTGGTGGGGAAGGAGAGAGAATGAATCATGAGCCGTTGATTATTTCAACGGTTGAGATTTTATTTTCCTTGGTGAGCGGACGGAGGTTATGGTATATAACGGCGCCGTTACGGAGTTTCGCTTTTATTTTCTTACACAAACGCCGTTGAGATTCCCAAACGCGTTTTCTCTCCCTTTTTGCCGTTTTTGCCTTTTTGGCTTCCTTTCAAAGCAATTGAAAACGCAATCATTTTCGGTAGTTATGACGTAGTAGCAACGTAACAGTAGTCATTATTTTTTCTTAAAACGATTTAAAGTATGAGTAAACCACAACTCTATTTAATTCGATTTGTTTAGGAACAAGTCTTATTTGGTCAGGGTCTATGAGAACCATCGAACAAGTCTTTTCTCGTAATTGGGTTTTATATTTTATGAGAATCAATTAAAAGCTAAAACCAATGATGTGACATATATCGAGGGTATATATATGAATGGTTGAGGTGTGAATAGAGATTTGTCAAATTAGCTTGATCCCTTCCATTGTACGCGTTTTATCATGGTTTTGAGATGGATATGTTAACATCCAGAACATAGTGTTGAAATCTTTTAATGTTAAAACTATCACGTAATTAAGGTTAATCAACCTTTTTTGAAAAACAATTAGTTCATAAACTTACTTAGATGGTCAAATATCATAAGCAATTAGACAAACTATTCCTTACAATATTTCAAATGAAGATACTAGCTATAATTACACAACAGAAGATACATGGTTAACCAATTTATAAAATACTTAGAAAAGAATTGTGGTGGTCGGAACAATAAATTAGAGATACCTATAGCAGAAGATACATCGATTAACTACATTCTATAAAATCATCTGTACTATTATATATGTTTGTCGGAACATGTCTAGAAGCGCCTCGTTAATTTACGTTTAAAACAATACTATAATTTTGTTACATAGTCAATTTTGTAAGAACCTACATCTTATAAACCAATTATACAACTTTTTGGTTCGTATCATCACCAAGACCATGAAATCAATGACGAATCAAATAATGCTTGAATCTGGAAAGGGAATAACAGTTTGGGGTTTGCTTAGTAGAAACATCAATTATGTCATATAGAGACTAACTCAGCTTAAGTCTAATTAATCTCTTGTTTATGCTTAGTTGTCTTTTTGAAAGTTTCCATGCATGTGTAAGTTTCTTCCACTGATCAGATACACATCAACAACAGATTTTGTCCTCTATGTCATTTTAATGACATATGTATTATGAAATAATGTACATGTGTTAAAACCATAATATAGCACCATAGAGAATGAGCCATTAAAGCTCAACTAAACTGTCCGTACAGTTAAAACCAATTGTAAACAACTAAACTCAATTCTCGTCTTAAAGAGCCCATATATGTATATATATATACAAAATGGCCAGAACGGTTTACAAATTTAAGCATATACTATAATTAAATTTTAGTGTAACTACTTCTTTATTCTTCCAATAAATGGGACCATTTTCAATAAATTTTAGTAATAAAAGGAATCATCGAGTAATAATTAAGTGACTGATGCAACAACGAATTCGCTGACCTAGGCATTTATTTAGGAATTATTAAGACAAATCAAGAGGGAATGATATAATTCAAAATAATTTATTCAGTGACCATTGTAATCCATATGATCATATATAGTCCTGAATAGGGTCGTCCTAAACTTTTAAAAAAATTGATAGAACTTTTCAATAAAAATTTCGCCTATCATTTCAAATCTTTTCTCATTTGTATGAATATATAATAACACTATCAATCAATAATCAAATATTTTTTTGTTACATTGTTGATTAGCTAGTTAGAAAAATGTAAAGATAAGTTGATTTTGTATGTTAAGATAGTTTCTATGTCACTTCCTACTATTAATTTGTATGTTAAGATAATTTTTTACTATGTAGAAAACTCTATGTCAAGATTAAAATAATTTTGACTGCCAAGAAAATTTTGATTGCAATACTTAGATATAAAAAGAAAAAAAGTGATTATAACTAGTACTCGTAACCAAGTATGTTTTATTAAATATCGTTTCACGATCCGAATTCAAATCCGATAAAATACAGGTTATTAGAAAGAAAAAAAATGATATTCTAACGAGATAATACACTAATATTTATTTAATAGATCTTCCATGAAACAAAAGACCGGATTAAACCCTAAGAATCCCTACAATATATCTTACACATACATGACCATAACGAAATTACATGAATCTTGATTCTTGAGAATTCTGTACTGGGTCACCTGATTGCCATAAAAAAAAGTCAATAGAGGAGCTGGAGTTTTCTAACAGATGAAAAAGAAAAAGTCAAACAATGTAAAAATACACTTTTTAAGGACTCATTTTTTTTTTTTTTTTTTTGTCATCCACACTTTTTAAAGGACTTTTTTTTTTACAGTAGACTGTTAGTTGGTGAGCTTTATTTTCAGTTGAGGTCGGGATCTGTGAAACTGTCTCATCTTACATTTTATCTTTACTTATATATGTTTCTTCCTCTTTCATGCCTTTGGCAATTCTTTTAAAACAATCCATCTTTTTTTTTTCTTTCTAATATCTGTTGTTCTTGTTTTTGTTACAGTTTCTTAGACAAAAGGACCAGTACTGACTAAAGAAGATACACAGCAACTCATCTTATGTCTGTGATCATAAATTCACATTTCTTGTTCATCTGAATCTAAAATTAAATGAACCTGGTTCTCTCTGTTGTCACTTATCATATATAACCAAGTTTGAACATGACTTTTAATATTATAAGCAATAAAAAGAAAGAAGAAGAAGCCAAACAGGTCGATCACTCTAGCTACAGTTCGTATTTATGACCAAAGTATATTAAAAGGTGACTGAGCCTATCCATGTGTTTTTCACAACGGCCAAAGTTTATATAACAATCGGAACTAATCTCCTTCTTCGAGCAATTAGTAAGAAACTGCGAAACTACCAACTACTTGGAAATTTGGAATATCACATGAAATTGTATAAAAGAGAAAACAAGGTTTAGACTGGGACATGATTTTCCTAAACTGTATAAATCATATCCTAAGTCTAAGTGACCATGATATATAGCTTAAATTAGTAGTTAATTTATGTTGATGTTACCAGTTACCACTATGTTATTTCAAGTCCGGATATTGCATGTTCAAGAGAGTATATAATTTTTCAAAACATGAACACTCCAGCTACATGTTAACTATAATTATAATTAGAAGAAACAGTTAATAGACATTTTTGTAGCTTTGACCTTGATAAATCTACAAATTAAAATTATTGACAAAGATACTCAACAAGGTCAACATGTAGCTGCTGGAGTGTTAGTATATATATTTTGTTAATCAAAAATAAAATCTCTCTAGTCTTGTATCCTTAACTGGAAAATATAAATGGCGGGAAAATTGAAACTAAAGGCTTAGAGATGTAATTGGTTTATAGATCGTAGGATTTGAAAATCCTCATTGATCAAATCCGAGGAAAAACCTTATTATTTAAATTTATATACTTTTTGATGACGTTAAAACCTATATGTATATGATTTAAAATCAAAGAGGATATCTAGCAAGTATAGATTTTAAAAATAAAGTTTTACTTCGGATTTGAGTTTTGTTTTTCTACGTAAAACAATTCCAAATTTATTAAGTTCCATGCAAAATAACAAAAGATTATTAAATGAATAATACTAAATTTCAACTTGTATAAGAATAATATTATGTAATTAGACTCTTTTTGAAATTTAATGCGGATTATTACACAAGGGAAAGTGCATGAATCCTGAAAAATGCCTAAAACGTAGAAAAATTCCCAAAAAGTGTCTAATAGTGCAACATATTCTAGAAATTATTATAACACGTGATTTTGATTTTAAAAAAACTTTTAAATCCATAATCCAATATAGTCCCTCCGTTTTTCCTTTTTATTTGATGTTTTAGGAAAAAATATATTCTTTTGAATTAGATGATGTTTGCACAACTATGGACAACTAATTAGTTTTCCAATTGATTTTGACGATTGATATTATGCATAGTATTTTATTATGGACCGAATCATGTTTAAATAGATAATATATGATATTTTAGTTTAGAAATAAACAAAAATTGAATGATTTTCACAAATCGAGGTGCAAAAATCTTAAACATCAAATAAAAAACAATAGAATTAAATGATTTCATAACACATAATTTTGTTTATGTTTTCCAAAATCAAAAATCCACTAACAAATAACTCACACTTTGTCTTTCACCAAGAAGCGTTTCACAACCTTGATGCTTTCATCCAAAACAGTATTGTCCCAAATCTCTCTTGACGATCTTCCAAATGACGGCGTAGCGTCCAACCTCTGAATGTCCCATCCGCTGCTTTTCAGCTTCATGATCCTCTCAATCTGCTTCTTCGCAAGCCTCCATGTGTTCTCTTTGATCTCTTGGACAGCTTCGTCATACGCCCCCTTTCTTGCTTGGTCCCATTCGGACATCTTCTGCTTTCTCTCAGGCGGGTATAAGCTGAAGTACCGGTCGAACTCGGGTATTCCTATGGTCTTGTGAATCCCGTGGGCTCGGATTGCGGACCCGGAATATCTCGGGTCGTAGAAACCGGCTAGCTCCTCGAACATCCCTGACTCCATCATCTGGTCGACACGTTTCGAGAGGTACTCGAACAGGACCGACACTGAGACATCCACCCAAAGGAAGCAACACTCGTACCTTTCATAATACATAAATTTCAAAAGGATTTTACACAAAATGAATAAGCTATAGACATTTTAGAAAACGCATAATATTTTAGACATAAAAGTATAAAACAGTTTTGTGTTTGGTTTTAAATATTTTTGACGTTTAGAATGTGAAAGTGTACACTAAGATGCCTTTAAAATGTTTTTAAACTTTGAATTCATTTTGGGAACGTATATAAACGTCAACACAAACAAACAATCTATATACAATATATATCATACCTCAAGCCGGAAGAGATGGATGTCTCAGAAGAGAATGGATAGGTTTTGGGGTCAAAACGGTCGACAAGGAGAGCATGAATGAAGGAGTTTGATCCACCAGCTATAATCGGGAGGTTTCCACGAGCAGTAATCTCGGAGATGGACCGCGACGCCAAAGAGCGGAATTCGGAGGTAGTTAGTTCGCTATCATCCGGAGGGAGCTCACCAAGGAGATGGTGAGGGACTCCACATCTCTCAAGGATGCTCATTTGATTCGTAGTGACCTTCAATCCATCGTAGAATTGAATCTTGTCGGAATTGACGATCTCGCCAGAGAAACGAGTTGCTAGATCGATTGAGAGGCATGACTTGCCTGATCCGGTGGCTCCCATGATCACAACCACTTTTTGCTTGTATGATTGTTCCATGCAAACGGTAGTCATGGGAACTACTGATCGTGGTGGTGGCAGTCGCAGCCGCGGAGAAGTGATCGGGATCATGGAAGGAGAGACGAATGTGGACGTAAGATTTTGCATAATTAACCAAAGAGACAAATGTGCTGTCTATAATCTCTGTTAGATCAGCTCATAAACTTGATAGTATAAACCCTTAACAAAACAAAACAAAAGGATGTTTGATATGTCAAAGGACATTTCATACGGTATTTATATAAGTGTCTGTGTATATGATTGATTAGATATGTAATACTGGTGGAATTTGTTGCTTTATTGGTGTTGATGACAACTGGGTGAGCATTGATTTTGTAATCTAACATGAATACATATTGATTTGTTACCATTCATGCTCTTAACAATGTCCTTATTATAATTACTTACATTTTTATCAAAAAAAAACCTAAAAAAAACATTATATTGTACTTACCGTACGTTTTCTTATTCTCCTCTGCCTTATAAAATTTTTATAATCAAAAGTAAATTAAATAGCACATGCATGCATTTTTGTAAACTAACACAATTGGAGAAGTATATAGTAAAATCTCTAGAAATTAATAGTGTGAGACTATAATATTTTGTTACTTTATAGTATGTTGGTTTACTATAAATTAATATTTATTAATATATAAAGAGTTTTTTTTTTAATTTTTAATTTGTTTTTAATAAATATGAGTTACACCAATTTAATCTAAATAAAATTAATGTTTGGGATGTTATAAATTTGTAGTTTTGAACTTCAAAATTGAATATGTAGAAGAAAAATCAAATTATGTTACAATAAATAACCTAGACTATAGTGAATTCACTTATATACAAAGTGTATAAATAAATTTGAATGTATGAATAACGACCTCAATTGTTGTATTTGATCAGTTTATGATACTATCAAAATGAAAAATGATGCATATTCAGAAAAATTAAAAAACTTACAGAAAATTTTGGCTATTTTTAATGAAGATTTATAGACGATACTACAATAAGATAGTTTAAGACATAACATAATATTTTTTATAGAATAAAGTTAGTGATGTAATTTAACAAAATATTATTTTAAAAAGTAAAACTGAAAGCTGACATTGATATATATTATATTTATATGTAACCTACATAAATTAAATGATTATTAATTTATGTTATGAATGAAATTATATGTATATATATATATATATTTGTAAAATAATTAGTATCTTATAGATTTTTGTTATTTTGACACTAATACGATTTGAGACCAAAAATTTTCTTATTTTATATTGTTTATTTATTAATTTAGAATTTTTTACATTATCTCTTATCTATTCTATATCGCTTGGGATCTTAGAGCACTTCCAACGGAGACTGTAAATATTTCTTTTATAACTTAAATAATAAAAATAATTTAAAAACTAGTAAGAGAGCGAATAGAACCGAAAAGATACGATTCTAAAACGAGAACTCTAGCACCTGTGATGAGAAACCCATATGAGATGTGATACTGTGTAATTAGTCAGTTTTTTTATTTCTAATTAAGAAATAATAATAATTACATTTAAATAATTAAAATAATATAAATAAGAACCTGAGAGTGGATTTCAGCGTTGGAGGTGCTCATAGGAAGTAAGACTTGATCTTCAAAGCTTGATGATGCTTCCTCCAAGGAGTAAGGACTTTGTGGTTATTAGGGTTACAAATCTGAAAACAATATTTTCCCTATATACATACTTTCATTCTTTAGTGGTAACATATATTGCATATGAACGTTTCTAGACAAGTGTATATATATTTTTTCTTTTCCTTTTCTTCATTTCCATTTTCCTAGTTTTAAATTTTCCATAAATTTTCGTAGTTACTACATAATATTTTGGGCAGGCCCTAATATTTTTGTATTGTGCGATGAAAATGTAAACTGGATGATAGAATGATGTATACGAATCTATGAAAGTATTTTAGACTAAGTGGAAAACTTACTAAATAAATTTGAGGAAAAATGGGAAAAAATGAATTTACGAAAGAATCTAATAGAAAGTAACACATGCTAATATATTTTCGTAACATTTGTCTTGTCGCAATGCAATAAGTCATTACGAAACTACTTGGATTTTTTTTTCTAGGGTTGTTGTCTTCGGAAATTTCAGCATTTTTCGCCAACTTAATTTTTCAGGGGTTTTTGTTTTCCCGTTGGCGATTTAGCATATGTACTTTTATCAATTTTTAATAAAATTAAAACTGACCAAAAAGAGCAATGTGGAAAGGGAAGAAAATGAGTAAATTATTTTAAGGTTGGACATTGGTTGTGAAAATGCTTCATTTACTGTGAAAATTCGTAACGTTTGGACATTCAATAATATAGCTTTGACAAGACATTGACTCCGGTAGAAAAGAAACCAAGAGAAATCTAATGAGATTCTCAATCGTAAATAGTATTACTGAAAGTTGTCCAATCTGTTTAGAGAGCTTTCTTCACCTCGAAAAAGTTGGAGCGTTCATTGTTCGCTGCATCAATGTCTTCCGCGGATGCCACAGCCACCGCAACACCTTTATCTCTAACCACATCTATTGCTTGTGCGAAATCCTTGAAGTCCTTCAAACTGTGGAACAACAAAAGTTAATTAACACTTTTAGTTAGGATGCAGAAGAAAATTTATTGAGAGAATGTCCTTAATTTAACCAACCTTGTTGTTAGTATCTCTTCACGCTTTCTTTGTCGTTCTTCGTCAGTTACTCCGAGTAAATGCCTCAACAAACTGGGTGAAAGAGATTCAACAATTTTGATTCAGGATCCGTTATGTTTGTTCAAATAGGCAAACAGAAACAAAATAAAATAACATCATTTACCTGCTATAACCTTTGGCATCAGGTAATTGGTATGAATCAACATCACCGATGGTGCCAATAATAGCTTTAGTGAGTGTTTCTTGATCCACATCAAGGCCACGTAAGAAATCTCCAGTTCCATCATATATATCAAGTGTCTTCAACAAGTTTGGATCCCGGTACGATAAGTAAGAAAATACTCCTGAACAAAGATATGGCCAATAGAAGAATATATTAATTGACGTAACTCTTTTCATATTCAAGAGAGTAGAAAGCAGTTATTGTACCTGAATGCGAATCGAAATCACAGAAACCTCCATATGCACCACCACTTACACGAACACGATCCCATAACCATGTATTGCTAATATGCTTTGATATAACATACGCACTGCCATCAAGCTCATACCCGGTGCTGTATATGTTACCCGCTTTTCCAACATAGTTTACCTGCAAAGGGAGTATGAGAGCGAGTTACTGTATCAAAAATAATAAACCCAACCACATTCTATATTACTATATAAACGTCTTTTTTTTACCTGGGTTGGTATTACAATGGCTTCATTTCTCAGAGGAAGTCGACCATCCCAAGTGACAAGCCCACCAGACGGGTTCTCAGGGAGTAAATCTAGAAATTTTGCAACAGATTTTTCGACATTTGTGAGAGACTTCCCATCAGCAGTCATATTAACTATGCAACCGTTTCTAGCAAGGAGAGATCTTCTGATCTCCTCAAGCGAGGATGAAATTCCTTCCCAGTCTTCATCCACTTTCTTTTCAAGAGTATGTAAAAATTCAAGATAGCTACAAAAGAGAGATGCTCAACTTTGTTAGGTTCTACAAGTATCAAAAGAATAGTAGAGATAAACTCTAAAATGTGAATAAAGTTCATTCTCAACAGAGATCAAGACCAGAGAGAGAAGACGATATAAATAAGGGCCAAATTAAAAGTTAAATAAACAATTATCAAATTCCAACCTGAGACCACCCATCTGTTCAGACATCCATCCAGCAATGTTCAACATTGCATCCATCCTCGCCGCAGCAATTCCATGACCACTTCCCCTCAATCGGTTCTGCATAGAATGTGAAGTGATGTTTATACTACTACTTTCAAGTTCCACTTATCATGCAAAGACAGAAAAGAAAACCCCTACTACATACCTCCATCCGTGCTCTGCTTTGAGAGACAAACTGTTTAAACCTCTGCTGATCTGTAAATTGAACCTCTTGCAACAAGCAGTTCATCTGCAGGAAGACAAAAAGCAATGAAGATAAGAGCCAACCTAGAAGTTTGACAGAAAAAAAATCGAATATGGGATTGAATAAATGTCTAGTTGGATCATGGTACTGATTCATGAAAGACACTGAACATTTTGAAAAGTTCTTCAATCACCATACGCTACAACTGTTTCTATATCAAGGTTACATTATATCTTAACAGAAAAAAACAGGTTTGCAGTCAGAGTGACTGTTACCATAATCCAGTAGTCATAGGCTCATAGCGAAGACATCGAGAAAACATCAAGTACTTCTTAGAGAAGAAAGAGACAAGGGCAAAGAGATGAGAGAGGCAGCGCTTTTGTATTTTGGAAAAACAGGAAAAAAATAAAGATCTACACAGTGTCACAGACTCACAGTAACAGCTGCACTGTATCTCATGGAGACCCAAGCAAAAGAAAAATCTATCAGGTAGACAGCTCTACACATCCCATAACCTAACATACACAAATCTAAACACAAGCAAATTGGTAAACTACATTTAGCAAACTAACTACAGGGCCATGGAGACCGAAGAAAACATGATCGTGATCACGTAGGCAGCACTATATATCCCATAAGCCAACATACATAAAATTAGAGAAAAATGCGATAAGCTAAAGCAAGGGATTTTTAAATGACAAAGTACCAGGTTAAAAAGGTCGTCAGCACGCCCAGCCATGGATTTTCCGCGTACGATAATTTTGCTGCATGGTTCATCCTTACCCCTCACTGATGATGTAAGGGGATAAACTGATATCCCTCCCGTTTTCCTTCCAATCAACTGATTAAGTTGAACAAAAGTCAAATCTTTTGTGCCCATCTCCAGTAATGATTGACTGTCAAAATACATTTATTATCAGAGTTAGTATATCAATACAGTATGAACAGAAGTAAAACATTCGTTATTACAGCTGTCAACGTACACCCTAAAATATAAAAAAATTCCCATGCTTTTGAAAATGCATGGCAGAGAATCTAACAACATTCTTCATTTAGCATTCCCACCATACACATTTCTGGAAAAAGTTGGTAAGAAACTCATAAAGAAATCATAAGAAATCTTTAATCATACCAGAAAAGTGGTACTAGTGGAAGAAGCTCATGTTTCAGCGAACCAATATCAAAGACTACTTCAGTATAGATAATATCATTGGTGAAAAGGTCATGCCGCAAAACCTTCACACCATTAATATCTCCAACCTATTGTTTAAAACATATCAGTAAACTTCGCAAGCTCGGGAAATAAGGAAATACAACAAAAACAAAAGCAACCTCGGTGGGAACATAAGTAGGTTCTTTTGGAATGTCACCCAAGTTCAAACTTGGGACACATCTCAATGCTTCAGGAGGGTCAGGAGTTTCTTGTTTCAATTTCAGCTCCTCTGTAGCACGTGCTAGCTCTGCAAGATCTTCTTCTGTCATAGCTGCTTTAACTTTTTCCAGGATATTTTTCTCTTCCACTTCCTCTTGAGTAGCTTTTTCAGGATCAGGCTGGCAAAACTAGTGTTAGCACAAAAGCAAAGAAACATTATATAGCAACGAGAAACTTGTAAAAGATCACCTGCATCTCTATGGTAACACGATGCGAGTTGTTCAAGATAAGCTTCTCTATCAGTGGGGAAAAGACAGCCTTGGATCCCTCCTCAGCTATTCTGGTTTTCAGGGCCTTCAATGGTTCCGTATACTTTAATGGCTCAAAAGGATCCATATCGTATATCCATTTTGACTAAAAAAAACAATAATCAAATAAGGAGTGATACCTGAATAGACATACACGTAAGCATAAAATGCATATTAACTTACAATAGATTGGAGCATAAGTGATAAACCACGAGGGAAAGATCCTGTGTTGTTTTCCCTCAAAGAAAACTCAATTGTATTCATGGATGCCTCCACAGCATCATTGTCAAACCCTTCTTCTGCCAACTTTTTCAGAGTATCCATGATCAACTCTTCAACCTTTTGAACATTCTCTTCGGACACACCTTTCAAACCAATACCGAACTGGGGCTGCAAGAGTTCGTCTGACAACCCACTACTGACAAGAGCTTCTCCTAAACCGCTTTCCAATAAGATCTTTCTTAGTGGTGAAGCAGGAGTCCCCAGCATAAGATGATCCAAGAAGCCAAGTGCAAGTTGAGTTTGCAAGTCCAAGGGCTTCTCAGACAATAGCCAGTTAACGCACAACATATGCTTCTTTTTAAGGTCACCATCTCGACCAGCAGGATATTTCTCAACCAGTCTGACAGGCTCAGAGAATAGCTTTTGAAATTTAATCTTTGAACTATTGGGAGATGGACTTGCTTCAAACATATCCAAGTATTCTGCACATATAAGAAACGCAGGGATAAGATGTATTTCAAATCGACATAGACGACAAACACAAAAAATATGAGGATTCTTTCTAGTAAGACAAAGGAGATATCAATCTTTACCACTCAAGACACGGAGGCGGTGAACGGGATCATCATCTCCATAGAACCAGATCCTGGCGTTGCTTGGGTGATAATATTGACGGTGGAACTCCTAAAATTGTCCCAAAACAAGAAATATACTTAGTATGCATCAGAAGTTACACATTACAAGAAATATACTAGCATATTAATTTGACTTCTAACAAACCTTGAATTCCTCAAATGTCAGATTAGGAATATCTTTTGGATCACCTCCACTGTCAACACCATATGTATTTTCTGGGGATAAGGCCTAATAAAAGTGAAAACAGTAGTAGCTGATTTCATCAGAACCACTATATCAAGGAAATTCAAATATGTCTCAGATTATCTAACAAGGTTTTTGTTCCAAGTGTCCAAACGACTCTTTCATGATGGCTATATCATTTAGTTGATTAATAAGGTCAAAACCCAAGATCAGGTTAAACCAACAACGAGAAACTTCTAGTTATAGTAAGCAAAACACAATACTTGCCTGTTGAGCAATTCGCCCTAAAATATTATCAGGCTGTGAATAGACCCCTTTCATCTCATTAAAAACAACACCTGAAATCAAACATCAACAATGAGATAGGATGAGTGGGTATCTGAAGTAGCTGATAAACTAAAAGATATCATCGATACTAAGAAAAGTAGAGGAAAAGAGCTCTAAAATGGAATCCTAGGTAAATAAAACCTTTGTAAGATATGTCTTCCGAGGGATCATTAAGTTCATAGTGCCAGCCCTCTTGCTGAAAGGTGTGAGCGTCATCCACACACTTGGGGAAGAAGACAGCATCCAAATATACATCGACAAGATTGTAAAAATCCTACCATAGATAGTGATAGTGATGAGTTGTGATCAGAAATAGACTCACTTTAGATAACAATAACAGAAAGAAAGAGGTTAGCCCACTGAGGACAACAAAAGAAGGACTTAATGTTTGGCTCATTGTACCTTTGTATTGGTGGAAGCAACTGGGTAGCAGGTCCTATCAGGATATGTGAATGCATTTAGAAAAGTATGCAAACTTCCCTTGAGTAGTTCAACAAATGGCTCTTTTACCGGGTACTTTCTTGACCCACATAGAACGCTATGTTCCAGTATGTGCGGAATGCCAGTGGAATCCTTCCTGCATTAACAACGAAACTATGATCTAAAATTGCTTCCATTATTAGTTTTTGCAAGTCTTTCACAAGGAGGTGCCTGTGGGACCAATATCTACTGAAAGTGCAGTTGCTCATATCGACTTTTAACAAAGCGTTAAGTAATTTGACAAGTTGTAACCTCCAAAACTTAGACCACTTTACAAGTACCAATATATTAGAAGAAGAAACGAAATGACTAGGTCTAATCAGAAAAAAAAAGCTTTGATGAGTAGAGATAAACTTGACCATTTCAATTAGTTAAATTCAAGGAGTGAAGCTTTAGGTACCAATTTCAATTGCCTAATACATACTCAGGTCAAATTTACAGAGAGTAAAAATTATTATGAAGTAAACTTACGGAGGAGTTCTGAAAACAACACCGAAGACCTTGTTCTCATCCTCATTTGACACAGACATCACCTCGCAACCAGTTTTCTTGTGTTTGAAGAGTATCGCCTTTGATTTACACTCTGAGATGAATTCTTCCGACACTTTTTCAAATCCAAGCTTCTCAGCCTCATCTTGACCTACATCTGAATCCAAACAACCAAAAATAAGGAAAATCACGCATCAGCAGAGGTTACACATGGCTCCATTTGATTACAAAGTAGACACAAAGCATGAGATGAAAAATGCACCACACGGACCACACCTATCTACAATTCACAACCTATCCTAAAGTAAGAACCACAATTTCACAAGTGCCACAAATCAACATGTCCGAATTAAGAGAACAAATCAATTAGCAATTAAACTTCAAACAGATTGAAAAAAAGAAGTATATGTGAAAAATTCCAACCAGGATAAAGTGGAGCGGGTTGTGTGGCGACGGCGCGAACAGAGAGGCGAGAGAACTGCCCATTGACACTGCGAACTGCGGCGGAGGGAATCCTCAAACCTCGTCGGAGCAAAAGACGTCTACCGGCGACTGAGGGAGAGGAAATTCGGCGAAGATTGCGACTGGGGACACGGAGAGCTGCCGTCGACGATGTGAGAGACATGTAAGAGCGAGGGAACTGACGAAAGAAGCGAAAGAATAGAGAGGACGAGCTGCGCGAAGCTAAACAAGAGACGGTTCGGAGCATAGCTACCGGAAAAAAAATATTCCCGGCGGAGACTGCTACTGACGGAGACGAAATTAAGGATATTGCAAAGAAGCTAAATAAACCCAACGGCAAGAGGTTTTATCCTTGTGTAGTTGTGTGTTTTTGCTTGTAGAGGAAAAAAGTAAAATAAAATAAAATGAAATACCTCATTTCTTGTACAACACACAAAATTATTGTGAAAAATATTCTCTATTTTACTAAATTGGCATTTTATTTTTCTGAATTTTTAAGTCGGGACAAAAAAGAGGTGCTGATTTGCAAGAAAGGAAACGTGGTTCTCATATAGCCAAATGTGTTTGAGTGTTGCAATTTGCTATCCTCCAAAAATATAATGACTACAAAATATCTTAAATCTTTTTTCATGATATTAAACTTAAGTGAAAGTATTACAAAATCTGATCAAGTTAAAAGTTTACACCAGACATATACTTTCCAGGTATTTGATTCAGAAAAAATCATATTGATCAGATTTAAACAAATTTTAAATTATATATAAGTTTTTTCTTACACACAAATTAAACCTTTGATCAGTACTAGACTACTGGTAGCATGCGATGAGCTTGCAGTAGTTTCTCTCGCACATTAGTTATGGGCCGAGAGCTAGGCCCATGTCCAGGGACGGATAAAATAATCTTCCAGATGTTTCTTTATTATCCACGTGGCGTGATCACGTGACCACGTCTCGTCTCGTCTAGTCCTAGATTAGCAGAGCCTCTCTTTCGGCCAGCGGGTTACCTTATTATCGTCACAAGACGAAACTTTCAGAAAAAGGCAAAAATCACTGTCAAAACTCAAAAGCCTTGAGACCAAATTTCCGATTTTTTCTCCTCTGAAGAAATCCAACAAATTGTACCATGATTCCAGCTTCACTCTACTTCTTCTAGGGTTCGTTCGTTTTCTGGAGCTGTTGCGCAATGCCAGTAGCTTACACATTTCCAGTTCTCCCTTCTTCTTGTCTGCTTTGCGGAATCTCCAATCGCAGCACCAGCTTCGTCGTAGATCGCCCGGAGCTTCAGATCTCAGGTCTCCTCGTCGTTCGTTCTGAATCCGGTGAATTCTTCGGTTCTGGTTTATCTTTGCGGCGGTTTCAGCGAGAAGGACGGAGGAGGTTGAATGCTGCTGGTGGTGGTATCCATGTCGTCGACAATGCGCCGTCTCGTACTTCTTCTCTCGCTGCATCTACCTCTACAATCGAACTCCCGGTTACGTGTTACCAGGTATTTTGCTCCGACTGACTTACTTTTCGGAATCTCTGTAGATACTACTATCTCTCGCGATTTGCTACTTAGCTCCTCGTTGAAGTGCAAGTGGAACTTGTTTTTATCCTTCTAAATTTTGTTGAAATAGAAACATTTTCCTCCAATTTGTAGTCTCTAGCGCGTAGAACGAGATGGATGTATTGATTTGGCAATTTAATATTGTATCATAGTTCATTTCTGCAATAGAGTGTAAAGAATGTAGCGTTTCGTTTGTTAGACATTATTCCAGGATACTGTTAATTGTATTGATTTTGCAGCTTATCGGAGTTTCTGAGCAAGCTGAGAAAGACGAGGTCGTTAAGTCGGTTATAAATTTGAAAAAAACTGATGCTGAAGAGGGTTATACAATGGAAGCTGCTGCAGCTCGCCAGGTTAAGACCTATAGTATCACTAGAGTTGGACAGGGAATGTGGCTTCAGTTTCTTGATACTTTGTTCTTAATGTGTAGGATCTTCTCATGGATGTTAGGGATAAACTTCTTTTTGAATCAGAATATGCTGGTAACCTAAAAGAAAAGATTGCTCCTAAATCTCCTCTCAGAATTCCGTGGGCATGGTTGCCTGGTGCTCTATGCCTTCTTCAAGAGGTACTACTTCTGACCTTTTATTGCGTTTTATCCCTGCAAATGTTTTGTACTGATCTTTCTGCTACTATGCTTCAGGTTGGACAAGAAAAACTTGTGCTGGATATTGGCCGGGCTGCTCTCAGGAACCTTGATTCAAAGCCATATATTCATGATATATTCTTATCTATGGCACTTGCTGAGGTAAAATCAAATGAACTAAGAATGGGAACTAGTTATCTACTTTCACTATCCTCTGCTTCTTCTATCTCTAATATGTTTGTTTTCCATTTAGTGTGCAATTGCCAAGGCTGCTTTCGAGGTTAACAAGGTCTCTCAAGGATTTGAAGCTCTTGCTCGTGCTCAAAGTTTTCTGAAGAGTAAAGTTACTCTTGGGAAACTTGCATTGTTAACTCAGGTAACAGGTTCTACTGTCTTGCATTAGTATATATAAAGCTTCTCTGAGTTTACTTTTAGCCCTGTTACTGGCTTGAATTATTAAAAGTGCATGATCATGCCTTACTGTAAATCGCATCATGTTTAGGAGCTTCACATATAAGTACGTATTGTCCAAAAGCATAATTTACCAGCATATTGGGTTTTAAGGGGTTAAAATTGATATTTATAGATTGAGGAGTCACTAGAGGAGCTTGCACCACCTTGCACATTGGATCTACTGGGCCTGCCACGCACGCCAGAAAATGCAGAGAGGAGGCGAGGTGCAATTGCCGCGCTACGCGAACTGCTCAGACAGGGCCTTAGTGTTGAAGCTTCATGTCAAATTCAAGACTGGCCATGCTTTTTGAGCCAGGCAATTAGCAGGTTATTGGCCACAGAGATTGTCGATCTTCTTCCATGGGATGATTTAGCCATTACACGGAAAAATAAAAAATCACTGGAATCCCACAATCAAAGAGTTGTTATTGATTTTAATTGTTTCTACATGGTGTTACTTGGTCACATCGCTGTTGGATTTTCAGGCAAGCAAAATGAAACGGTATATCTCGTTTTCTTTCCTTTTGTTAAATTTAGACTGATTGGTCCATTTCTTCTCTACTCTATCTGCTTATAAAGCATAACATTCAGTATGCTTGTGTAGATTAATAAAGCAAAAACGATATGCGAATGTCTCATAGCATCAGAAGGTGTTGATCTGAAATTTGAGGAAGCTTTTTGCTCATTTCTTCTAAAACAGGTATTTTTCCTCTTGCTTTCTTTATTCTTTTTCCCTATCAACTATGCTTGTGCATCTTATTTACTTCAAGTTCACTTGCTTCGAAAGATCCTTGCGTTGTTCATTTAGTTAAGTGCTACTGGACCTACATGTTGGATAGCACAGGGTTCCGAGGCAGAGGCCCTGGAAAAACTTAAGCAGCTGGAATCAAATTCAGACTCTGCCGTTCGTAATTCGATCTTGGGGAAAGAGTCGAGAAGTACTTCTGCTACTCCCTCACTGGTAAACCTTATGATTTTTACCAAGAATATGTGTTCATTTGTTGCTACGACTAGAGCGAGGGCTATGCCTGATGTAAATGGCATGATCAACTCTAGTGGAGTATGAATAAGTTTGAGCTATGTTTCAGGCTGTAATTGAAACAATGGAAATAGATACATTTAGTGGATGGTAGTTAAATTCATAGAATATGCTTTAACAGCATTGTGTATGCCTGCCGTTAACATTTTCTTTTTCGATTGGTTGTACATACACATAAATCTTAATATTTGTTTGAGTAAGCCCTTGGGTTCATGCACTAAATTTAATTTGGAAATTTTGCAAGTATGTACATCTCTTCGCTAGCTCTGATTTTTTTTCATAGAAAGATTGATAGCGACCTTCATACATGCTACCTATAAAATTGACCAGGAAGCGTGGCTAATGGAGTCCGTGCTTGCTAACTTTCCAGACACAAGGGGTTGTTCTCCATCTTTGGTAAGAATCAGATCACTACTGGAAGATTCTGTATAGCAGTTCTATTTTTATGCAGAAAGATAATCATATATACAACTTTCTGCAGGCCAATTTTTTCCGGGCTGAAAAGAAATATCCAGAAAACAAGAAAATGGGGTCACCTTCGATCATGAATCATAAGACGAACCAAAGACCACTTTCCACAACACAGTTCGTGAACTCGTCACAACATCTTTATACAGCTGTCGAGCAGTTGACACCAACAGATTTGCAGAGCCCAGTGGTATCAGCCAAGAATAATGATGAAACCAGTGCCAGTATGCCATCTGTTCAACTGAAGAGGAACCTTGGTGTACACAAAAATAAAATATGGGATGAGTGGCTCTCTCAAAGCAGTTTGATCGGAAGGGTATCTGTTGTTGCTTTACTGGGTTGCACCGTGTTCTTCTCTCTGAAGCTATCAGGCATTAGGTCTGGTAGACTACAGAGTATGCCTATATCGGTTTCTGCTAGGCCGCATTCAGAATCAGATTCTTTTCTGTGGAAAACAGAGTCTGGGAATTTCAGAAAAAACCTTGATTCTGTGAATAGAAATGGTATCGTGGGAAACATCAAAGTGCTCATTGACATGTTAAAGATGCATTGTGGCGAACATCCGGATGCCCTGTATCTGAAAAGCTCTGGTCAATCAGCTACATCATTGTCTCATTCTGCGTCAGAACTGCATAAGAGACCAATGGATACAGAAGAAGCGGAAGAGCTTGTGAGACAGTGGGAAAATGTTAAGGCTGAAGCTCTTGGACCAACACATCAAGTTTATAGCCTTTCCGAAGTCCTTGATGAATCCATGCTTGTCCAGGTTACTGTTTCTATACATCTCCTATTATTCCTTTACTTAATTATGTTAGTTTACTACAGTTGAACATCAATGTTTAGGTAGAGTCAATATTTCTTTGTTTAATGCAGTGGCAAACATTGGCACAAACAGCAGAGGCGAAATCCTGTTATTGGAGGTTCGTTCTGCTTCATCTTGAGGTTTTGCAAGCACATATATTCGAAGATGGTATTGCTGGTGAGGCTGCAGAAATCGAAGCTCTTCTGGAGGAAGCAGCAGAATTAGTTGATGAATCTCAGCCCAAAAACGCAAAATATTATAGGTAAAAAAAAACATTTCGCTTTCGGGTTACTTTTGGACTGAGCTGGT
This sequence comes from Arabidopsis thaliana, assembly GCF_000001735.4. Classification (NCBI taxonomy): domain Eukaryota; kingdom Viridiplantae; phylum Streptophyta; class Magnoliopsida; order Brassicales; family Brassicaceae; genus Arabidopsis; species Arabidopsis thaliana. The sequence goes on from NC_003074.8 coordinate 6,636,830, forward strand.
ATCTTCTTCACTGATGCAGCCTTTGTAAATTTCTTGTAGCACTTACAAGATCCGATATATTCTGAAGAAGCAAGAAGATGGATTGTGGAAATTCTGCCAAAGCGATATTCAAATACAGAAGTGAAAATCCCCCAGAAAAAAAAGCTCATCATCTAACTAAAGGTTGTAGCATCAACAGTAGAACATGGGATCATTTAGCTAACGGTTGTTCTTGTTTACCTAACGGTGTAGGAAAGTCTCAGGTTTGTTTCTTTATTCCTTAGTAACCCACAGGATTTGTCTTTGTAGATTCTTTTGATTTCAATGTGTTTATGGATAAACAAACTTCTTGAGTATTTTTTTTATTATTATTGTAAAGCGTTACTGATCAAATCAAATGTTTTCTTAAAATAGTTAAAAATATTAAGGGATCTCAAAATAATTGTTAATTATGGAGGGAAAAAAAAGAAACGTCTTTTAAGAAGCCCATACCTGCTTCACGTATCACGATGGAGGCTTACTCAGACCTTCCACTGTTGAGAATTTGAAATTTCAATTTGTTTGATTAGACACAATGATTAAGATTTTTATTACATAAAAAGAAAAAAAAAATTGGAGAAGTATAAACACATACATAGCGGTGAAAGAAGAAACCCAACGGTCACTCAAAAGCGCATTGAAGAGTCAAGCAAGACTTGGATCTGTCTCTTTCGTTTCTCTATCTCTGTTTCGGATTCCTAAGAGAAATGGTGGAATCGGAGCTAAGCTATGAACAGATTCGTTTGAATAGGGTGGAAGAGAACAAGAAGAGAATGGGGGAGCTTAATCTCAACAAGCTTGCTCAATCTCTTCGTGTCTCTTCTTCTTCTTCTTCTTCTTCCAAGCCCTCACCAGTAACGTTTCCTTTCTCTTCTCTTCTCATTTCTTCTTTTCTTTTTCTGAAATTAACCAATTTTTTTTATGGAAATGTAGGCAAAGCCAAGAACGATGCGTATTCCAGTGGATTTCTCGGAGGTCAGGAGATCAAGCCGTGCCAAAGGTCCACCTCCAAGTTATAAAGAGGTCTTTTACTACCATTTATCTTTACTTGAGTTTCCTTAAGGATTTCTTAAGGATTTTGTATGAGATATGAAATTTGTGGGTTTGATCTTTTTGTGCAATTTTTCTTAGTTATAATTTGCGTGAGTTGTTTCTCTTTTTTTTGAATAAAAACGTGAGTTGTTTCTCATTACTCATTATCAGAGTTATCTGATCCTTACTCGCAGTTTGGGCTAGAACCACTGGAGAGGAGGCCAAGAAGGTTGACCAATCCACACTCTCTATGAATACATTACTTCTCTTACACTATTTGATGTTTGTTTTCACTTTTCAGTATAAGTTATGTGTTTTGCTTTGCAGGAGCTCTCGAAGAAGAGATTTGCTGAATCGGGTATATGCTTCGGACGACGCAAGAATGTACGCATTCGACAGGGCAGAGAAGCTCCAGTCAAGCTTAGATTCAGAATATGCAAGCTTTACCAAACCAATGCTCCAATCACACGTGACCGGAGGATTTTGGTTGGTAAGTGAACAACTTGAACATTCAAAGATGTCTGAAACTCAGCCATAGTAGTATGTAAAAGTCCACTGATGTCATATGTTTTCGTAACCAGGGTTTGCCGCTTCCTTTTTGCAAGGCACATATGCCAAAACGTGATGTAATAATGACTTTGGTTGACGAAGAAGAGGAGGAATCTCAGGCGAAATACCTTGCTCAGAAGAACGGTCTTAGTGGAGGCTGGCGAGGTTTCGCCATTGATCACCAGTTAGTCGATGGAGATGCTGTAGTGTTTCACCTTATCGCTCGAACAACGTTCAAGGTAAAGGAGTTTTACTTAGAGATCTTGAAATACACCCTGGTAGAGAGACTTTGGCATTGATGTTGAAACATATTGCTTGTTCCAGGTGTATATCATTAGGGTAAATGATGATGCAAACAATGATTCAGATGGGAATGAGGTAAATGATGATGATTCAGATGGGAATGAAGAAGATCGAGATAATGATAATGAATCAAACGAGAAACAGAAGGAAACTGTTTCAGAAGGTAGACAGTTGAGAAGCAGTGGTAAGAGGAAAAGACGAGGTAATAATGTTTCAAATCTATTTACCTCTTGACTCTTGTAATAATATCTGTTCGATAAGATAAAACTAAATTTGTTGATTGATGTGTGCAGGAAGAAAGTAGAGTTTGAAGGTTTAAATGGGACTTCTAGTTCTATGGAAGGAGTGGGAAGATGAACTAAAACTTAACATAACAGCTTTTTGCGAGTTTTTTGGCTGAACAGTGAAGTTGTGCAATGAGGGGATTGTTTTTGTGTCTTGTTATGGAGACAAACATGGAACGTTACGGCTAAATATTTTGATTTTGGTAACTACGATTATTTCATGATATTTTATGATTTGGATAAGGGAAAGAGAAACAAACTTTAAGAAAAAGGTTGAAAGAGAAGTCCCACCAAACCAAAAAATAAATCGTAATCACACAAAAACCAAAAAACTTTATAACCGAACTAAACCAAACTAAACCAGATAACTAAATGGCCACCTACAGATTTGTGTAGTGGAATTTAAGCCATTAAAAATAAACAGTTTTAAAATTATGTTGATAAACCCTGGCTTGATATAATAAGATAAGGGATTGAAGACATAATTCGTTGAGAATTGACGCATTTACCCCTTAATTTATGATGTGATCAACTAACTAATTAGAGCCCAATTAGGATTGAGAACCGGTTTTTGAGTAACCGGTACAATAATAGATCCGGTTAAGGAAGAAAGAATAGAAAGAGACGGCACTTATTCCTCCACACGGTAAAGCAAAAGCCCGTAGGACGAAGACGACGACGACGAAAGTCTACTCAACTTTTTTGCTTCCTTCTGATTCTCTCTCTCTCCGCAATCCAATCACGAGAAACCTTCACGTCACCATCCCTTAGAAAAACCCTAAAATCTCATCAAATCCCAAAATCAGGGTCTTCGACTAGAGATTCTCTAATCCCGCAGGGGAAGGGAACAACAAACAAACAAGATGGTGTTTCCGTGGAACATTGCTAAATCAGCGGAGGAAGCTTTTTCTAGATGGGCGGTGAAGAGGGTTGTCAAATTCCTGTTGAAGAAGAAATTGGGTAAACTCATACTTGGTGATATCGACCTTGATCAGCTCGATATTCAGCTTCGTGATGGCACTATTCAGCTCTCCGATCTTGCTATCAACGTTGACTATTTGAATGACAAGGTTCTTCCTTCCCTTCCTGATTCTTCTTCTTCTTCTTCTTTTTATTTCAAATGATGCTATGGAATCCTGGAATTTTGGGCAAGTATGTTAGTGTTTGGCTCTGGACTAGAAGTTTAGGCATGTTGAGGTTTTATGTTAGGGATGGTGAAACTGTGTTTAAAATTCTCTATCAGCTTTATCCACGGAGCTCTAGTTCATTGGTAGTGGTCTAGCTCTAGTTCATCCAAGAGTACTATTATGAGCAGTTTTGAACGAATATATAGAGTTGAAATCTGTATAGGTTTGTGATTGATGATTTTTGAATTCTCGCCAAGGTCGTTGAATTTAGAGGTTCATCTATGAAGTGAAAGCTTTGAAATTATGGTTTCAAAATCAAGTTTTTCATAGTTCATAGTTTGCTAAATGCTTTGGTTTCGATGTTTTTAATGTGCCCAGTTTGATTTTCTTATCAATTTGTTAAGAAGAAGTAGAATAAGCGAATTCTGACAGTCCCATCTCCTATATTATTTTTCTACTTTGAATCCAGTTTGATGCTCCACTCGTCATAAAAGAAGGCTCAATTGGATCTTTGTTAGTTAAAATGCCTTGGAAGACCAATGGTTGTCAAGTTGAGGTTGACGAGCTGGAGCTTGTTCTTGCACCACGTTTGGAGAGTAATAAATCATCTTCAAATGAAGCCAGCACCTCCGCCTCTACACGAGAAGATTTACATAATATACGTCTTGAAATAGGAAAGCATGAGAATGAGATGTTGATGAATGCTGCAAAATCTGCGTCTATCGATGTCCATGAAGGTGTTAAGACGGTTGCCAAGATAGTGAAATGGTTTCTTACTAGTTTTCACGTCAAAATTAAGAATCTGATTATAGCATTTGATCCCGATTTTGGCAAAAAACAGTCTGAAGCTGGTCCTCGACCAACATTGGTACTTAGAATGACAGAAATAGAGTGTGGAATTTCAGAGGAGCAAGTTTCGGCTAATGAAGTTTCTCCTGATAATTTCCTTGGTATTAATCGACTTGCAAACTGTGTGAAGTTTCAAGGAGCCGTTGTAGAGCTTTTAAATATGGATGATGATGATGATGGCGACAAAACTTGTGATAAAAAGACATCAAATGATGTGACTTTGATCATGACAGGCGTAGGAGGTGGCTTTTCAGGGAGTTTAAATTTTAGTATACCCTGGAAGAATGGTTCTTTAGACATTCGCAAGGTGGATGCTGATATTTCTATTGATCCTGTTGAAGTACGATTTCAACCGTCTACAATTAGATGGTTCTTACAATTGTGGAAGACGTTCACAAGTTTTGGATCAGACTGTTTCCCCTCAGTTTCTCATTCTGATTTTTTGACGGATTCACCTACAATACCTACTAATGTAATGGTAACGCCTCCAGCTACACTATCCTTGTCAGGTGGCCAAGAATTGGAGCATGATACTACACCTAACTTACAGTTTATACCGGATTGGTTTCCGTCTTCGTTCAGCAAGAAAGAAGAGGATGGAGAAGTAGATATTGGGGCAAGGTATAAAGGATGTCTCTAGCATAGATATTGTTTTTTTGCTTGACTTGTTTTTTCATCTTTCATCACAATCTGGATATGAATTTACCTATAGTTTTTAACTTAATTCTCTTATCTGTGTTCTCTTCTTGTTTCCTACAGTGTGGACCAGTTTTTTGAATGTTTTGATGCAATGAGGAGTTACCAATCAGCTTCTGGAAGCCAAGGAATGTGGAATTGGACATCTTCTGTTTTCACAGCAATAAATGCTGCATCTAGCCTTGCTTCGGGGTCTTTGCTTCTTCCTTCTGGTAAGAATACTTTCTTGAATTGTGTTTAAATGTGTGCAATGAGCATATTGGTATGTGTTATAACCAAATATATGTACGGTTTCTTATACCGGTGTTAATCCTGATATGTAATCTTAGGTTATGTCTTGTTCTCTCTATTCTTTTATTGCTACCCTATACACCATCAAGCTTTGTACTTAAATCAATCCATTAGCTAGTAATGCCAAGTAGTTTAAGTTGTTATAGTAACAAATTATCTGAACAATTCTCATCAATATGCAGAACAACAACATGTTGAAACAAGTTGTAAAGTATCCTTTGCTGGAGTTTCGGTGGTATTATTTTTCCAAGATGAAGTCAATTGGAAGGGTGTTTCAACGCGGATTCACTACTTGGGTGCCGAACTCAGAGATATTTCGGTCTCTTTTCAGGTAATTACCTTGATGAATTGTGTTTCCTTCCCCTCACTAGTATCTGTGCTCGAGTTTCTTACAATATTCAATAAGGTCAACAGGTATGCCTTCATGATCTGAGGTTAGAAGGAGAAGTGAACAGCATGGAGATCGCCGATTATTGTCAAGGTGGAAATGTTGTTGACACTGCTAATGCTGAATCTCAGACTTGTTTGATTAAGGATTTACAAGCCAAAGTTCAGACTAGTCTTCCTCCCTTTGCCTCTTCTGATATGCATTCTGACTCTGAAAGATTAAGCGAGATAGTTTCTGATGGATTCCTCTTTCGTAACAAGGGTTTCGCAGTCAAGACATTGTTGGTTATAGCTGCAGGGGGCAGTGGATTTCAGTTTACTGTCAATTTCCAATCATCCAAAGCCAGCCATAGAGGATCAAACTCATTCTCATTGAGTTTACCCCCTACCACATTCTGGCTGAACCTTCATTCGGTAGAAATGTTGGTAAATCTTTTCAACGATGTATCAGAATCTATCCCCATAACCAGTCATGAAAGGAATCAGGTGGCATCCTCTTCTAAATCAGAAAGTTTGCGAGGTAGTGTGTCAATCTGCAATGCTCGAGTGATTCTGTGGTTTCCTTTTGAGAGCATTTCAGAAAGGTTCTGCAACTCGCTTGGTCAGCAATTTATCGTCGTCGATCTATCTTCCTCTCCGCCATCTGATAAGGAAAGGGCTAAGGAAAGAAGTCCAGGAGAAATGCACTTTCCATCAGCTACTCGCTCTATATGCTTCAGTGTTGGTGATGCTAGCATCTATTTGGTCACTTCTGACCTTAAAGATTCTGAAACAAATTCATATCATAGGCAGGTTGAATTCTCTGCGTATAATATTTTACATACCAACAATAAAACTAGGCACCAACTTTCAACAATTGGCATGTTTTGGCAAGATAGACCTACCGTTAGCCCTTGGTTAGTGGAGAGAGCTAAGATGTTGGCTACGCAGGAAGAATCTATTCAGACAGATAAATCTGGCGGGAGGGGCCTTGAGTTTGCTGCTGTTGCTACGCCCAAAGATCAAGACGACATCTACTCTCGAAGCAGGAAAGAAATAATTTTGGCTTCTTCGTTCTGCCTTTATGTTCATTTGCTTCCACTTGCTATCCATTTAGATAGTTGGCAATACAGCAAATTATGTAATCTAATAGAAGAGGCAAAAAATTGGCTATCGCGTATGGCAGCCAATACAGCTGAGCAAACAGAGGAATCTGTTGTGTGTCAAACGTCTCTCGTTGTTGACTGTGATTCTATTGACATATTGGTTAGGCCAGAACCTCGAATGGGCATAAAAAAACAGCTTCAGACTGAGCTCCCTGGATCATGGATTCAGTTCAACCTGAGGGTTCAGAAATTAAATCTTATGTCTGTCCCAAATCTTGGCAGTGTCTCTGGTGCTGATTTCTTTTGGTTAGCCCATGGGGAAGGTACATTATTGGGTTCTGTTACAGGTCTACCTGATCAGGAACTGTTATTACTCTCATGTAACAACTCTGCCATCAAGCGTGGTAATGGAGGAGGTTCAAATGCGTTGTCGTCAAGGTTCGCTGGCTTAGATTTTCTGCACTTACAGGAACCAGGAATTTGTAACGATTATTTAGCAGTATCTGCCAGGGGCTGTACGATCTCGGCCGTAGGAGGACGCCTGGATTGGATAGAAGTGGCTACTTCTTTTTTCTCTTTTGAAGATGAAAAAAAAACTCAAGAGATCAACTCCAGCTCATCTAGCGGCTCCTCGTTTATTCTGAATTTTGTTGATGTTGGTCTAAGCTATGAGCCCCACCATGAGAATACAGATCATTTACGTCAAGCAAGTGATCCATGGGTTGCCTGTCTGGTAGCTGCATCTTCTTTTAGCCTTTCAAAGAAAAGTCTGGTTGATTCCATAAGAAATGATTATAGAATCAGGATTCAAGATCTTGGGCTTCTTCTGTCCGTGGATTTTGACCTTAGCAAGCTTGGTGGAACGTACAGTTCAGAGCATCTTCATGAGTCTGGCTATGTTAAAGTTGCTAATGATTCGCTTATTGAAGCAATTCTAAGGACTAACTCTGAAAATGGCCTTCTTTGGGAGTTAGAGTGTTCAAAATCTCACTTAGTAATTGAAACTTGCAGTGACACGACTTCTGGTTTGATTCGCTTGGCCACCCAGCTCCAACAGTTACTTGCTCCTGATTTGGAGGAATCAGCTGTGCACTTGCAGACTCGATGGGACAGCATTCAACAGGCAAATGCTAGGAATGATTTAGATATCAGCGATAGACTCAGTAGCTCCGATTCAAGTGGAGAAATGAAATATTTAAGATTAGAGTCAGAAAATGAAACTGGGGTCATTGGTTTGATGGACGAAATAAATGAAGATGCATTCCAATTTGATGTCAATCCGACATATCAGTCTGACTCTGTGGAATGTCAGAATAACTATATGTCACCTCATGGAATCTCTCATGGGCAGGCATATAATTGGGTACCAGCTACTGAGAAACTACCTTCTAATCAAAGTATTTGTGGGTCGTCATCCAGAATAAACTCAGAAAGCAGTCAAGTATTCCTAGAAAGAGAGAGCCTGCCTGAAATATTTGAAAACTATTGTTTGTCTGAGTTCCGTCCATCGTCAGAGGTACCTCAAGAAGGGGATTCGTCGGGGAGAGAATTGTTTCCTGAGACTGATCTGAGGAGAGGAAATTCTGGGTGGTATGATGACGCGTCCTTAAGAATTGTAGAAGACCATGTGTCAGAAGCAACTGAGGAAGATCATGAGGAACACATTCTGGATGGAGAATGTTCATCTTTTGGCCAGACGTCTTATTCTGCTGTAGCAGCTAATGGACGTATCCTTCTGAAAAACATTGACCTCAAATGGAGAATTTACTCTGGCTCTGACTGGCATGATTCTAGAAAGAAAGGTGAAAATTTTAAACATACAAAGGGCCGGGATACAACTTCGTGCCTTGAGCTGGAATTATCTGGGGTGCAGTTCCTGTATGAAACCTTTCCAATTGGCGAAATATGTACCTCTAAATTATCTCTCATGGTCCAAGATTTTTATCTTTATGATAGAAGCGACAATGCACCTTGGACATTGGTAATTGAGGTTTTTCACTCTTATCATCATAAGATAGATTATACTAGAAGTAACCTGGGTAAATAAATTAACTTGTTCCCTTGAATGATAGGTCCTTGGATATTACAACTCAAAAGATCACCCAAGAGACTCCTCTTCGTATGCATTCAAGTTGGAATTAAAAGCTGTCAGACCTGACCCTGAGACGCCACTCGAGGAAAACCGGTATGCTATCTATAATATTTACAGTGCTATACTTACCTTTTTTCGTATATCTAAGAATGAATACCACAATTATTATTCCAATAAACAGTGGCCTAGTTGTATGCACAATAGAATTATCAACAAATTTTTGTTTACTTTAGTATATTCATTTGATCCCAACAACTCTATCAAACATTTTCCGTGTTATTTTCGTTATATTTATACATTAGTAACACTCTTAAATTTAATGCCTATCAAAGAAAAAGACAATTGCGTTAATACTAAATAATTGAGGTCATTTTTCCATGGAGGTGGTAATATTCATGTAGAATAGTTTCCACAAGAGTCCCCTTATTTGGCAAACTGTAAGGCTAAATTAAATTACGGATGTATTCTTAGTCTTTCTGTCATTTATAATTTCTTTTCCTTTGATAGATTTTGGTGTTTCATTATAACTTAAATGGACCTTCTGCTAATTGCGTAAATATATATGTATAACCGTTCTTTCTTTTCCTCATGAACTGCTTCCTCCCAGGTTACGGGTCGCTTTACTCCCTATACTGTTACATCTTCATCAAAGTCAGCTGGATTTTCTCATCAGCTTCTTTGGAGCTAACAGCCTAGAAAAGCCTGTTGTTTCTATGGGAGACTCAGGTGGTTCAACGATGTCGGTTTCCGTACAAGGACATAATATCATAGAAGAAGCGCTTCTTCCATATTTTCAGGTGAATAAAGCTTCTTTCTATCTATAAGCTAGTATGATGGCAGATGAGAAGCATTCACGTGTTACCCACCGAGGACGTGTATAATTATGTATAATGATAGGGCGAGTCTCTATCCTCAGATTAATGTGATACTAATATGTTGATTGGCATAAGAAAATGTTCTGATATATATATGATGTCACTCAGCTGAAATTATGAACCTCGGTGTTTGTAATTCGAAGTTTGAGGAAGGTCTGACTAATTAAATTCATTTTGCAGAAATTCGACATATGGCCTGTTAATGTTCGAGTTGATTACAGTCCCCATCATGTTGATATAGCAGCACTAACAGGAGGGAAATATGCAGAGCTTGTGAACCTTGTACCCTGGAAGGTAAGAAACAAAACTTTCCAACCTGCGTCTTCAAGATTATTTCAGCATAATTTGCTCATCACAGAAGAACAAATGCAGGGGATTGAATTACAACTCAAACATGTGCATGCTGCTGGAATCTATGGCTGGGGAAATGTATGTGAGACTATACTGGGAGAATGGTTGGAAGATGTATCTCAGAATCAGGTTTGTTTCACATAGCCTGCTGTCTTGTGCACATTAATAATCATCCGTTTGATGGGTTTACTGACAAGCTTTTTAATGTTCTGTAACTGCAGATTCATCAACTTTTAAAGGGGATCCCAACAGTAAGATCACTTTCTGCTCTTTATGCTGCTGCTCTAAAGCTGGTCTCGTCACCTGTTGAAAGTTACAGGAAAGATCGAAGGCTAGTGAAGGGAGTCCAAAGAGGTAAGACTTGAAAACCCGAAGTACTGAATGCTCAATTTTCACTATTATTTTCCTTTTTATTTATCTCTGCTATCAGAAACTAAGCTACTTATAGTGCACTGAGAAGGCATTGTTCGTTATCATATATTATATTAGAACTGTTGAAGCCACTTGCAAAACTGAAGCTGTATATAAAAATTTCTTCTGGTGTTAATATATATTTTCTAGACCATCATTCCTCTAGAACAAGGGTTAATGATGATAGCTGGTGGCCCTCTGACCATGATTAGGAAACTCTTATAAATAAGATTTCTAATATATTTGATACTGGAATTGCCTCTCTTAAGTAAGATGCATAAAATTTGCTACTGTGGCCAAATTATTACATATCCACCATGTCAGATCACGATCATGTTCCTGATACTATCCATTCATAAAGAAATATGTTTAGCAGCATGTACTTGGTCCATCTAGGAGTTTATAGTTTGTATTATTCTATAGTACGCATTACGGAGCTGTAACTGTTTTCAGGGACTGTAGCGTTTCTCAGAAGTATCTCACTGGAAGCTGTTGGACTCGGTGTTCACTTGGCAGCCGGGGCTCATGATATTTTATTGAGAGCAGAATATATATTTGCAAGTTCACCATCATTGCCACAACCCCAAGGCAGAACGAAGACGAATGTCAGACATAATCAGCCTAGAAATGCTAAGCAAGGCATGCTTAAGGTGAGTGTAAAGGCAATACATGTCCTGCATTTCTGCTCCTGGATCAGATATTTTACATTGCTGAGGTTTTATAGGCATGTGAGAGCATCGGTGATGGAATAGGAAAGACAGCTTCTGCATTAGTCCGCACACCTTTGAAGAAGTATCAACGTGGAGACGGAGCTGGATCAGCATTTGCAACTGTTGTTCAGGGAGTTCCAACAGCTGCTATAGCACCTGCTTCAGCTTGTGCTAGAGCTGTACATAGTGCTCTTGTTGGCATCAGAAATAGGTCGGTTCATATTAAATATTTTGGAAATACGGCTGGAAATATCTGTTATTTGCAAAGTATTAAAGACTCATGTAGATTATTTCTCCTTTCAGTCTTGATCCTGAACATAAAAAGGAATCCATGGAAAAATACTTAGGCCCCGACAAACAAAGGAAGCAGGACCAACACCGATAAACTCAGGTAAATTCATGGTCAGTCTAAAACTCTTACATCTTCACAGATTGAATATTGCAATTGCCGATATTCATCTAGCAGTTTGAGAAACTAAACCTGACTTTAACCATTTACTGTGCTGTGTTGTAATCTGTTTGCTACAGATTATCCATGTTGGTGTGACTTCCCTTTTACATATAGCATGTAAGTCTACTAAACTTATTGAAATCTAAGGTTTACCGGTTAGGCGGTTTCTCAATTCCTATAAACAGCTTGCTCTTGATATGGATTTTGGTGCCCAATCTGTTTCTAGAGCTTATTGTTTCAACATGTTTCATGTTCTTGCAGGTGTATAGGTTTGAATAGAGTAAAAGTGCAGAACCATTCTTTTAACCATCGAAAAGCCAAAGAGATGGGAAAATTTTTGGTATAGAATATAAATCTTTTAAACATTATAGAATCATTCAGTTTGTTTGTTTCTGTACATAAACATTTTCGATCTTGCTCCATTGTAAATTTACCCCACCAAGTTTGCCAAATGAGTGAAAGTGTACAGTTTTTTTCTTCTGTTTATAGTTGTTCAAAATAAACTTTATTTTCTATTTCGTATATCTCTGTTTTCATTATGTTAAAAATCATTAAAATAATTTAAAATCGACTGTGACTTGACTACTCAGGCGTCTGAAGGATTATGTAAGAAACGTGGTCAAACATAGTTCCCTAAAAAATCATGTTAGTAAAATATTGTTATATTTCTATTTTATTTTTATTTTCTGGCGTCAAATAGTAGTTAGCTTTTATAATTTGCTGTGGCGTAAATTTTGTCGGAAATATGATCTTTCATCTTGTATTAAGTTCATTAATAATCAAAGAAGTTGGATAGAATTCTTCTTTATAAGGACTATCTGAGACTATCCATCCGATTAATCAGTCCGCGACCATGTTAATTGCCACAGAACTAGGACATAATGCTTCTGATAATTAATCAGTTACGTGTTAACCAGAGAATATAGAATACTGAACCAGTTGCATTCAAGTGGTTTTTCTACAATAGAGGGAGATATGGCTAACGATGATTATAGGTCATAAAAAAACTACATAAAAATTAGAGAGAACTCAAAGAAAGACAGGAAAAATAAGAACAATAAAAAATCGAAAATAATTTTTATTAGCATTACATATCTTGTTCGCCGTAGTTAGCTGACTTTTTCCGGAGTCGATCTTTCAGTCATCAGATTCCAGTATACTTGCAAGACAATTCTGCAAAAAGCAAAAATATACATATAAGATTATATAGAACTACACAATTAAGTTAGACACAATATGTGTTTAATCAAATAATAAATAATTATGTTACCTGAGATTTGTGTGGAAGATGGAAGTTGTTGGAATGGATTTTCTTGGACTTGTTGAGACCTAATTTCCACCAGTTACGAGATCCCTTTGATGAGATGGTACGGTCAGAATCTTGAGCACTTAATTCATCTCTAAGTGTCGTCACTTTCCTCTGAGTAGTCTTCTCAAGTGGCAACAAAACTCCACCAAAGAAGATCTCATCAGCCGCAGAAGTGAAACCGAAGTTTTCGACATTGAATTTGAAATCCGAAGAAACAGGAGCTTCCTTGTACTTCATCTGACCATCTGCTCTTGATGCCGTATGTTTACTATCACTGTCTGCAAAATCATTGGAGAACGAGATTCTTGCGTCTACGAAGGATGGATACAATGAGGATTGTTCTACAGCATTAGCCATCTCTCTCTCTCTACACTGAACACTTTAGTTCAGTAAGTTTGCTTCTTCTTTTGTGCTAGTCTTAAAATTGTGATTTTCATGCATCAACATCCTTTGCATTTTATAGATATGAGACTGGTAAGGCATCCATGTGGACTTCATCTTTTTTAATTCTTTCTTCTATTCATCTTATTTTTGTTTATTTTTAAGTCCGATTTATTTTATATTTCTATATACAATACTGAGTAAAACCGATTCAATGAACTCAACTTTATTTAATTTTATAGTTTTGACTTAATCTTCGTGGATAAAATAAGCATAAGTATTGATTGAAGCATTAATGCGCCGTAAATATGGCTTAAGTAAAGGTGATAACTCCAAATTTGGATTATAGTTCTCAAAATATTTATTTATATTACCAACAAAAAAATAACATCAATTAAAGTTTCATTTGATATTTTTCATCGACCGAATTAATCAATATTTACACTTATTTTAAAATTTAGTATATACTTGTCCGCAGTATAACTATCTATAACGCAATACAAACTTAAAACCAATATCAACTATCTTTAATCCAATATTTGTATATGTTTGGATAAAACTTCAGTTTCTTGGAACAGTTGAGTAAGAAGTAGATGTTTTGAAGAATTTTGAAGAGGTAAGCGCCACTAAACCAAACTTTCACTTGGTAATTTAGTTATATTTTGTACTCATTTTGGGTAATGGGTATGTTATACAGTTTTTTTCTTTTTTGTAGGACATTTATTTTCAGTGCATTACATTTGATGATTTAGTTTGCACTGATATCAAGAGTCAAGACAATGGATTCATAAGGGTGAACAAAAAAAATGGCATCATTATATATTATAATCTTTAAATGGTTTCGAATTCAATGTGTATTGAAAGCATAACATAGATAGATCTGTTTGTTCATAAATGAATAGATCAGATGCATTGCATTGCATTTTCATGAACTTTTCTGTTGTCTCGCTTAGATTTACGTGTGGCACTTTATTTACCGACATAAGTCCACCTTGTCCGCATCGTTTCCCTATTCTTATAAATAAGCACTAACTTTTATATACCGCTAATTGTTAAGGCACTTGTTTATTTAGTAAAAGAAACATTTGCATTTGGTCTTTCATAACTCATAACATAAAATTTCGCCTAACTATCCGCTACTTCACGATCTCGGCAATATTGTGCACTCGCAAGTGTGAACATATTTTTCTAATTCCTCTCTCTCTCTCTCTCTCTCTCTAAAATAATTCTATCAAATTTATAATTCTAAATGTAAGAGCCAGTGAAGAACTAAAAGAACACAAAAACGTGAAACAAGAAAATATTGTAATCATATTCATCTAAGATAATCAGACTAAGCAGTAAGCACATAGGGTTAAGAAATTTTTTAATCATGCATACATTGTTATAGACAAACAGAAGAAGCAAACGAGCAGACAAAAGACTGTAGCACCAAAAGAGCCATGTGAAGCTGAGCTGTAAATGTTCAGCTGATCAAAAGCCCCAAAACAGAAAACAATTATAAAAAATAAAAACATAAAATTATAAAATCTATCTTTCTGGATTCAGATTTTAGGGTTTGACTAAAACTCTGCTAACGTTTGTCTTCTTGTGGTACTCTAACTCACGTGCTTCACTTCTAGTCCTAATGGAATTTTCCCACGTTTCTCCAACTAGGGTTTTGACGCGTGGTACTTTTATACTTCTACGTAAGTGGACATAAAAGTTGTGTACAAAACAATATTTTCGGAATGTGCAAAAAACATATGTTTCTTGAGTGCAATTGCATTTTTTTTTTCTTAGGTTCAGATCCTGAAAGTTTTTCAGATCGAGTTTCTCTAGTGAATACGTGTTTAGTTCCCATTTTTTTACGAGAAGAGGTAATGTTACCAATCAAATACATTATAACACCTTACAGTTTTTTTATATATTAAAGAAGCAAGGAGCTAAAACTAGAGTAGGATTTACATTTTTAAAAAAGTTGTAAAGCATAAGGGAATCTAGACATATAGATAATATCAGAGGACTTTTGTGGTGGATAAGTAAGTTGTATCTAAGTTTTATTTTGGCTGTCTTCTTGTCCCCAATTTTCTCTACATCTTCTGTCTTCTTCCTCTTACTTAACTCTCTCTTTCATTTTTGTTATTTATTTAACAATAAATTACCTTTTCACCTCACTAATCTGATTTCTTAACACTTAAGTCCTCCACCAGCAAAAAAGACAAACTAACACGTCCAATTATTGTTGCATTTTTACTTTTATCTTTAAATAATTCTACACTAATTTCAGGATCCTGCAAAAACGATAGAAGAATGACCACTAAACTAACATCATGTTAGTTATTTCTACATTTGAGGAAGAAAGACAAATATTTATGATGGATTTTTAACGATCTGGTTCGGTCAGACTATGCCAAAGATGGGTATTTTAAGGACCATATAAAATAGGCCATATGACTTTTCAAAGTTTTGGCTTCACTGGTCTTATCATATGATCATGCATACATACATATTGACAGTTGCCAAAATATTAGACAAAAATGAACATATATGATCGTCCGATCTTACGAACGCATCTCCTTTATGGTCCAGATTTATAGATTCACTTTTCTTTTGTGGTCTTAAGATCAAACTCGTCCAAACCAATAATAAACATGCATGCTTTTGATCTTCTAAACATCCCTAAGTCGAGTTCATAATACACCATATCATGTGATCATGTGAAGCAAAATACTACCAAATGTGCATAAAATTAGCATAAAATGTCTCAAGGTTCAAAAACTTTAATCTCATACAAAATCATCATCGTGATTTACAGAAACTAGATTTGGTCTTTGCAAAGACATTTTAATCTGAGCATCATCAATGTTACTATTACCATGTAAACGCTTATAAGTAGACAACTTCACTCTTTTTGTGGTCTCGTTGAGAGATAACGGCTGCAGCGGTTCCCGAGGTCTTTGTTGTGGTTTGTTAAAGGCACGCTTATTTACAGGTTGGTTCCGATTGTGCTCTTCGGACTCCACCGTTTTTGGACTGACATTTGATTCGATGGGAACGAGCTTCCCATCTACCTGGTTTGTGAAAACAAACGTCACCTGCAATGTTTTTAATAAACCATGAAAATAGTTATCATAAAGTTATTGGCTTTTCGAAAAATCTGACATAAGATGTAGAGTTTATGATTATAAGATTGAAAAAACTTGGAGACAACTCACCTCGTCACCTGCTGAAGCTTGCAGTATAGCATCTGGAACGGATTTTGAGGTAAAGTGATGACCCCAGCTTCCTAGATCTTCTTCCAATGGAGTGCCCACCTAAGAATATTCATGGGAAAAAAACTTTGTAGATGAATCGGATGTAAAAAGACATGAGCAGAGTTTGTAACTAACAATGGAATTGATGAAGAAATAGCTCAAAACAGACTTATATTTAATGCAGGACTCAGTAACAAGCACAAGAAGGGACCTGTCTCTCAGAGTTTTTTAACAAGTTAAAGCATCCTGCATCTTTTGCAAATCCGCCTATGTCTTCTTGGTCAATCTGGCAAGCATTGTCATCTACATTGTTCTCATTCCCTTCTTCGATATTCTCAGTACCAGAGGCATCATTTTGGCACCTGCTGCAGCTCATCTTTTCATGGATTTCAGACCTAGCCACATTACCAGAAAAGAGGCTTTGAGATAAACCATTTGAATGTGTATCATCTTGAGGTACAAAATCTGTCCCCAAAAGTGGATAGAGAAACGATGTTCTGAGTGGGCATAAAACATTCCCTGATTTCAGAAGAAACACATACCTAACATCCCCATGGAAGGAAAATAAATCTCGTAGATCCTCTGTAGAAAGTAAGTTCCCCTGGAAAATCAAAGATGTTGTGGTTGATATTCAATAATTAGACACAAAATGACTAATAGATGAAGCATATAACATTCCAGCAAGAACCTGTCTCGTGCTGTTATCCGTCTGTTCATGCTGAATAACTTTTTGAAGCCCTTCTTTTGACATCTGGCGCTGGTAAACCTACCAATGTACCACAAGAAAACAAATATGAATCTGAGGTAAGCAAACTCCCCCAAGGAAACTTGAGTAACAAGTTCGGCTAGTTATGCAGTACCTTTTCTTCAATAGTTCCAGTACTAAGAAACCTGTAGACATATACTCTTTTCTTTTGCCCATCCCTCCAAACTCTAGCAGCAGCCTGTTTTGACAGCGAAATAATGCATGTACAGCACAATCGATCATCTTTTATCAATATAAAGTTGAAACATATCTAAGGGGAAATTAGGATGGTAATTACTTGTTTATCATTGGCAGGATTCCAATCAGGATCGAACAAAACAAGTCGATTAGCACCAATTAAATTTAATCCACAGCCACCCGCCTTGCTGCTTAAGAGAAATGCAAACTCATCCTACCAAAACCAAAAGTCAAACCAGGTGTCTACTCAGGTTCGAAACAACGGCATAAATAGATAAGTCATGTACCTTTGTTGGGTCGTTCAACCGGTTAACAAGCTTCTGCCTCTTGCTGATTGTTGTTGATCCATCCAGCCTCAGAAAAGGATATCTTCTTTCACGACAGAGTTGAGCAAAAAGATCCAATGTCTAGTGCAAAAGGTGCAGGCTATGATTATTGTATACTCAGGCTGGTTTTAAATTGCTATATATATGCAACACACCATCATGTCATTTTATGCAATCAAACAACATGCAGAGTTCACTTCTTGATATTTGTTAGAAAGCGTTGCCTTTTGAATACATATAGACAAATCAGGGTAACGATTTTCTTAGCTTCTCCGATATCACATGCAAAAGTTCCAAAAATATGATGGCTCATAAAACTCAGGACAGCATAACACATAGCTTATGACTAATTCAAAATTCAAAAGAGATTGCAACATCCATAATTGAAATTTAGGACAGTAGTAACATCACTAATGACGACCAGCAGCTGAATCTATTCAAAATCCATGTGGAGGCATTTCATACTTCATTCTCTATGACCAATATTATGCACTGTCCCTTTCAAATAAATATAAAAGTAACTTTATATCCAACTCGAATTGACATTTTCCAGCATACCTGTGTGTAGTTTGATACAAGGACTATGCGGTCATCAGTTTTTCGACGTAGGTTGGCCAAAAGTCTGGAGAGAACATGCATTTTCCCAGAGAGCTCGACCCAGGCACCATCACCCCCTGTCCATGCTCCAGATCTGAAAGGATAGTTCCATTTAGATCCCAACTAGTGACAACATGCAAACATGCAATAGAAGCCTACCTCCCAGAGAACATTTCTGCAGGGAAGAACTCTAAGCAATTCTCAAACCCAACAGTTCCAGGATTGCCGCTTTTTATTGTGTCGTAGATTAGCTACACAGAAAAGAATAGGGCTATCATTAAGCATACATGGGGAATGATGAAAAAGGTTTTGACGATCAAATAGATCAAAGACCACTAAAATTTATGAAACTAGCGTCTTAATATCAGAACTTGATAATAGCGCCGTAAGATGTTACAAAGATGACTCAGAAGAAAATATTGGAAAAACTTAAACGCAAATGGATGAGGCTATGAGTTTTACCTTTGGATGATTGCAGAGCTTCTTAAGAGCTGTTATATAAGCCAAAACTTTGGTTTGTTTTGCATTATCAGCAAGCGCCCTTTTAAGCTGCATGCAGAGGCACCCATTATATGTAGTTCTAACTTCAATATTTTACGAAACATAACAAGAATGACTGTGATCAATGCTTACATTTTTCGAGCTAATAAAATGGTTGTACAAAGTGGACTGGAGAGTAGTCATCTTGCAACAAACTACTTCAATTATCTGTGAAACATCCAACAACAAGATTTTGATGTATTTCTGGCTTCAAAATAAAGAAAGCGGCAACGGGAAAAACTTGTAGCTAAAAAAAGAGATGACACTTTCACAAAGATGTTCATTCTATCCGCACTTTCAGCATATGATTATATCACTGCTAAAACTCCAGGTATTACTCAATATGACGAAACAGTTCAACATATAAAGAAGTAGTAAAGGCTCTACTGAAACAGAATTTTAATGCATTGTAAGCCTGCGGCAGATACAGAAGGAAAAGCACCTTAGGTGGTAGGTGATTTGAGAGCAATGCATTGGTTCTCCTCAAAATAAACTGTAAAAAAATGAAAGCTTAATAAGGTATAGCAGTTAAATTAAGCAACAATTCTAAAAGGTCAGTAGCGATGCTCTTTATTGATCATCATACCAAAATCATCTAAGCAAATTGCATATCTTTTAAGAGATATATCCAGATGATGATGAAAGCTTAATAATAGTCAAATATTTAGATATAAAATGCTAAGAAGAATCACCTGGTTGACTTTTGAACTCAGTTCTGCGGAGCGGTCAGCAGCTAAGTTTTTCTCTTCCTCAGTGGCTGTAGGTTCTCTTCCACATATAATAGGTGCCTTAGGTTTCATACATCAAAACAAGGATGCATCAAAAGAAGGTAATGCAAGAAACATAAACAACCTATAGTCAATTGAACTGAAATTGTATGACACAGATAACAGCGTAAACAAATTCTCTCAGCACAGACTATTTTTAAAGAAGCTTACAATGTAATGGAATCCAAAGGCATGAAGCAGCAATACTGGAAACGAACAGAATATATATAGTAGCAAAGTATACACTACAAAATAACTTGGGCTAATCCTAACTTTTAGCCAAGAATAGCCTAGAAGAAATGATCTTTAACATATTTAGAGATGACAGAATAGCCTACAAGAATTTATCTTTAACATATTTATAGATGACAGAATACAGAATGATCAAATTGGCATCAAAATTCAAAGTTTGTCACCTCATAATAATGGCGAAAGTGTGCAGCATCACCTAAACTCCCTGGATTTGTGAAGTTGACCATGGCAAAAAACTCTTCCAAGTCATTCTGGAACATTCAGATGCAAAAAAACATAGAGTGAAAGCTTAGTGTTAAATGTCAGGAGAAATTTAATAGAGATAATCACTGGAATTTTCCATTACCTGCATGGGAGTTCCAGACAACAAAACTCGACGTTTGCATGTCAATGAAGCCAAAGCCTGTAGTCAAATATGATGATAACCAATATTAGAAAGAAAAAAAATGTATCAACCTGGAAGGATACGAAATAAGTATGTATTTGCATCCTACCCTGTTTGTAAGTGTCTGGTCATTTTTCAACCTATGAGCCTCATCGCATATTAGAAGATCACAGGATTCACTCTGGCAGAACTTGGATGAGTGCATTCGGAATGTCTCGTAAGAAATGATAAGTACCTGTTAACGTTAGTTAGGTGATAAGTGCAATTCTCAGAGAGTCAGCAAAAAAATATGCACAGCTATACCTGCAAAGCGCTTCTTGGTCGAGTGAAACTATCTATTCCAGACAAAACATCATCTCTGGTGCTCTCACAGAGGGCTATAAGCTGAATCCTGTCTCCAACCCATTTCTTAATTTCAGCTTCCCAGTTACTGACAAGACTCGTTGGTGTAACAATAATGGCCTTTTTAACCATAGGCGTCCCATCAAATCCTTGACAAAGAAGTGTGTATAGTAAAGTAATGGACTGTAATGTCTTCCCTAAACTGCCAAATCAATTTAGAAGGAAATAAGAAAATTACATAGGAAACAAAAAAAGTCCAGATCCAATTTTACATAACGGACAAGATAGATTTTACCCCATGTCATCAGCCAGAATGCAACCATTTATATTTGCCGAACCATGTAATCCTGAAACACAATCGAACATGAACTGGACACCCTCTCTGCAGTCTCAGAAAAACCACCTCACCATGTAAGTAAAGTTGTATAAACATCTTCGATGCCAACTAGAGATAATTTTATACTCATTGGCCTGTTGTATTCACCAGCAGTTCACTGAGGGTTATATGATTTTAAACGAAGAGCACATTTTGACGTGGTTCAACAAGTAAACTATGAATGCCTTAAGAATTTTTAAGATCACAGCACAGATTGGAATCAAGTTTTGAGATCCTTAAAAAAAACTCTGTACACGATGTCAATTCTTAGATAGAAATGAATACCTTTGATGAGGGCGAAGAAATTTGACAAGCACTGAATGCACCATGATAGTTGTTACATTGCTCATTCCATCTTCTTCAGATTGCCACAATACCAAAGGTTCAATATCAGGTGGTAGACAAACAACTTCCTCTTCTTCATCTCTCTCAATATTGGTTGATGCTTCCAGCTTAGTAGGTAAAGCAACCACAACCGGAGTTGAGGAACCCCAAGGAACAAACCGTTTTCGAGCTGAAAGGCGACGAGAAAGTTGTCCTGTGGAATCATAACCATGAGAACACGGAGGTTTGAAAGGCTTCCTACAAACTGCCGCTCCATCTGACACCGAAAGCACCCGAGGAAGGAGTGGCTGCCGTTGCACAACTAGATTGCCCCTGTCAACCGTGCATAAGTATCAATTCCATTTCCATAAAACAATGGAATACGCGTTTGATACAGCTTCAGAGACTATTCACAATCATCAATTTGAACAAGAGAACACTAAATCTCCTTTAAAATCCCTAAATTCGAACCACTAAAACTCCAAATGATATGTAGCAGCAAGCGAACGAAGCATCTATCAGGTTTAGGGTTCAGCTTCAATTTCAAATTGAAATCTAGGAAATTCAATTACGCACCTCAGAAGATCCTTTACGTTCTTAGATTTCCGATCTGCGTCGGATGAAAGAGAAACCACCGCAAGGTCTTCGCACTCAGGGTTATCGTTTTCTCCTTCAGAATCTTGAGAATCATCCTTGTAACTATCGCTGGAATCGTCGCAATCGGAAGACGATAAGATCTCTTCATCTTCTTCCTCCATTTTCGTTACACCTACGAGCCCAGAGCTCCGCTTTTGACCAATCCTAAAACTCTTTTGGCGGCAAGAAATAAAACCAAAAACAAAAACAAAGAAAAACCAAATTATTTGAAATAAAATAACCTTATCAGAAAAGGACTAAAATATCCTTCAGAGTATATGGGACGCTACAATTTTTCCTAACAGTTAGTTTCATGAAGATTGTAAATTTGTAATTTTCCCCAAGTTTTTAAGTATTTACACACAAAAACAAAAATATCCGAATTTTTTTAATTCGTCGAGGTTGATTACTTCACCCAATTTCATGGCCGCACCTGCAAACTTCTCGTCTCAATGTTCCGATTATACCCTAATTGCTCTCTGCCTTCTCACAGACCTCTCGTTTTCCTTCCTCGTCTTCCTTCTCGCTCCCTCCGTTGCCGCGCCGCCGCTGATATTCCCCTTGGTGACGGAATCCGATTACCTCGAGAAGCGGATTCAACCTCTGACACGGCGAGGTCTCGGGATGTTTCCGTCGCCGCCGGTGGGAATGGTGAAGGTGCTAAGTGGAGGAAGAGGAGGTTGCTCTGGTCGAAAAGTGGAGAGAGTTACTTGGTAGATGATGGCGACGCGCTTCCTCTTCCTATGACTTATCCTGATACATCCCCTGTGTCGCCGGATGTGATTGACCGGAGGTTGCAATGTGATCCTGTAGTCGAGGTTTTTTGCTTTGCTTCAACTTTCATTTACTAATTTTGATGATTGAATAAGACTCAACATACTTGCACTTAATTTAGATGAACATTTTAATTGCTTTAGCTGACGATTGGCTGTTTGATTTGCTCTATAGTTTAATCTTCGAACCAATCAATATGCACAAATATATGAGTTGATCTTGTAGCTTGACGAATGACATTAAGTTTAATTGGTCTTTCTTATGGAGCGATAAGCTTAGATTCTGGAAGGTGAATGATGTTTCTGAAATGTGAAACTCAACAATGGACTTATTTTATAAAAGCATGTGTGTCAAAAACATGAAAAATATAGATGCAAGCTCTTGTCGATATAAGATAGGAATTAAATTTTGACATGAATTATCCTTTTTCGGAAAGATTTGCTCCGAGTTACTCTTCACCCCAGTTTTGGGTGTGTTTAGGCAATATTTTCTTTTTGATGCAGTATTTGCTTTAGAATGCCTTTTTGGGATTGTTTTTTCTGATCACAATATAACCCGACCAATTTTTAGGATTGCCGGGAAGTGGTTTATGAATGGACTGGAAAGTGTAGAAGTTGCCAAGGATCTGGAACTGTCAGCTATTACAAGAAAAGGGGTAAAGAGGTTATATGCAAATGCATACCCTGCCAAGGGATAGGTAAGTTTCTGAGTGTGGCTCTTTTTCCATGTTTTTCCTATGATAGTTTTAAGATTCTAGAGTATCTATGAGTTGGTTTCTTGATTGGTATTTGTGAAAAAGTAAACAAAGCCACACTTTCTGAGTTTTGCAGTTTGGTTTAGATTTAGTGTTTTACATGCAATTGACTTAAGAAGTTTAAACTAATTGCAGGATATGTGCAGAAGATAACATCTCGGACGGACATTGAAGTGATGGAAGATTTGGATAATGAACCATCTTGACCTTGAATATGGCCCATTTTTGCATGTAAGCTTGGGTTCGTTATTGAAGTGTATCCGTTGCACGTACAAAACTATAACCAGAAGAGAGATAAGTGCTTCTTTGGGATGTTTGGCCCAAACAAGCTGATCGGAGGTATAGACAAAAACTACTGATTCTTGCTCAGATAATGGCTTCTTCTTTCACCAATAGTCCCCATATAGGCAATTTCTGTTTTATATGTATCAGACCTCGAGACACCACGAACTGCAGGAATTGTTTGTGTTTTTAGGCTGTTTCAGTCTGACTTATGTACATCAAGAGAAAAGATAGCTGTAACACGATCCATTTAATTATCTTTGTGTGCTTTACCTCTTGGTTCAAGTTACTCTACGGGTTCAAAGGTGGTTCGATAACATAAACAGATAAATACTTAAATTCCATGATTTGGAAGGATATAATACGGTCATCTAGAAGAAACTCACAAAAGTAGAAGTGTCGTTCCCAGATGCTTCCTTGATCGAACCCTTTCTCCATGACATCTGTGCACTTCAATTTTCGAGGCCATGAAAGATGACCGCGTAGTTTATAGAATCGGATTTATCATTAACGAGCACTTGAATCAGCTGTTAGCAACCCGAAATTGGCCGGTATTATTTGTGCTTGGCATGTTCTCAGGAGACGCCCTACAACAAGTAAGGATATTTTTTGACATCAAAATGCTTATGAAAAATGGTGTTTCTTTTTAAGGTACCAACATGGTTATGATTCTTACTGGATAGTTAGGCCCTTTCTCTGGAGGAGTACACTAGGAATTGTACCTTTAAGCTTGTTGTTCTTGATGGACCTGCAGATTAACAATTAACATCAACAATGATGATGCTAGTTATGATGATGTTGCAATCGTGTTACAGGTCAAAACTTTAGTTTCTCTTATAACTATAGTGAACACTTTTGGTCAGGCTATCAGATTCGCATGTCTAGGCTTGCTGTTAAATGCAGAGAGGAGGGGAAAGACAAGTTTACAGTGTGCGGAGACTAGGGAGCTTTGCAAGTGACTCAGGAATTGCTCCAGTGAACTGATTGTCCTCTAAATGTCTGCCTCATCCCACAAAACAAAACGGTAAGTCCAATAATCTAAATCTCTTGCACAACACTTAGAAGTTTGGTTGCAAAAAGGCATACAGAGTTTCCAATCTCGTCATTGGACTCAAATCTGGGATCGGTCCTGTGAGCTTGTTCTTCCCCAACCATCTGCAAATCCGGAAGTTGCAGCTGAGTCTTATTTAACAAAAAGAAAAAATCTCAGACAAAATTTTAGGATGTGAAGTCCTTACAGATCTTTAAGGGCAGTCATCTTGTTTATGCTTGGTGGTAGAGACCCAGATAGTCCAAGATTTGTCAAATTTCTAGCAAGAGAACCAGGTTCTTGGAGATTTAGACTTAGTAATTGACGACAGCTGCATAAAAAGCTTCACTAGAGTATTGAGTTTTGACTTACAGAGAAATCACTCTGGCGATTTTGTCTTTGGAGCAAGTTAGGCCAGTCCACGAGTTAGCACGAGGGAGGCATGGGTCGCCGGACCAATCCACTGGAGGCTTCATGATGCTCTCTAACAGATCTTCCATAGCAATTGCTGCAGAAGAGAATGTTTTTGTTCCAGTGGCTTCAGTTATTACAAAATAGACAAAAACATGAAGAAGAAGGAAACATTTACAGTACCATCTTTAATATTAGTGGTTCCACCAAGAGGAAGAATTTGAAACACTTCTCCGGCGTTAATGAAAGGTCCAACCGGCGCATCCTTGGCCGGAGTCAATGTGATCTGAGTCTGACCCGATAATGGCCACTGGCCAGAGTAAACCATAACCCCATTAGTGCTCACATTGAGCTTCCTTAAAAAGGAAAGTCCATTGACTGAGACATCAAAAGCCCTCCAGCTCATGGGGCCTGGACTCCGATTGTCCTGAAAATACAAAGCTACATAGTACTTTGTGGCCGGAAGAGGAAAAGGTGGCCATTGAAGCTCTAGAGGCTTCCCTTTACTTGCTGTGAAACCTTCCACAAAGGCTTCAGCAGGTGGAATGTTCCAGAAGTTTGACGGGTTAATTCTGCTTCGAGAAGTCACCGTCAGATGCTTCTGGTCCGAAAACGGTTGCCATAAACGGTTGTATTTGTCATCTGGATAGCTAGGTTTCCAACATGTAACATACCATCAAAAGTCAGGCAAGAAAAAGTGCTTTTCAGATCACCAAACTATGGAATCAAAAAGGGCACCTGATGATCTCCCCATCTCCTCCAAAGCTGTTCCTGGCTATGAGGCTGAGCTTGTAGGACCCGAGGTCTGTGGAATTGTACATTGTATCTTCAAGAGATTGGACATCTAAAGACGATATAAAAGGAGAGGAAGAAAGGGTATGTGCATTCTTGGCTAGACAAACACTTAGTCTGTTCCCAGGAACACCAACAATGATCTCGTAATAAGAACTCTGACCCTTGGCGTAATCCTCTGACGTATTCACGACGCTCCATTTTGTGCCTCCAATGATCTGATCAAACACAGGTGGGTTGTTTTTACCGTCAAAGTTACCGTAGTAGTAAGTGGTTCGAATAAGGTACTTGGAGGTCTTTGCGACAGGGAAATTATAACAGTGTTTTCGCGATGACTTGTCGGGAAAGTAACGTAGTGTGGAGAGGATCGGAACGAGGTCTTTTTGCTTAATGGTCGTCGTATTTCCCACGGAAATGAATCCTTCGTCCGGTGTGTATTCTATCTCGTTGAGGTTTGTTGAAGAAGATGATCCACAATTTAAGAAGAAACCTTTCACATGGAATGAAACTCGACGTTTTAGGGTAGTCTATAACAATTGTAAGCATGGATTCAAGAGTGTTTTTGGAAATTCTGTAAATGGATTATCAAGATTCGATCGAAAATGTAAAAAAAAAAATCAGAAAAATAATAAATAAGAATCGCAAAAACGAAATTTACCTCGAGGAGGAGGGAGAGCGTGAGAGATGGAGAAGCATAATAAGAGAAAGAAGAACAGAGACATTATTGTGACGTATTTTGTTGAAGAAACAGACAAAGAAGAAGAAGAAGAAGATCAGATTCTTTCCATTGTCGTTAATGGAGATCATACAAAGATTGAAAGTAGAGAAAATGTCTGAAAAATGTTAATTTCTTTTTTTTGCAATAAAGTTAAGAGTTAATTTAATAAGACATACAATATAGAATAAGAAAGCGCCTGTAGCTCAGTGGATAGAGCGTCTGTTTCCTAAGCAGAAGGTCGTAGGTTCGACCCCTACCTGGCGCGTTTTTATTTTGGCCTTATCTATTATTTTTCATGTAACCTTTTCTCTGTGTTTCATACTACTTTCAATTATCTCGATTATCATCTTTTTATACGTGAATAATGCAAAAATATTTGTATTTTCATAGGAGAGTTTACAACCTTTTCTCTTTGTATTTTCAAATGTATGAATTTAAAAATATTTTAAATGTACAACCTTTGTAACAATTAAATATATAAAGTGAAAGATTATTGTGAGTTCTAATAAGTTTTAACAATAGTAAATGGTTTTTTTTAGAACGACTCTGTCTGCAACAGAGTGACTCGGAGTGACCAACGCGTCCTAAAAGCGTTGCGTCATGTTGAAGCAAACCCAACTTTATTCCGACGCTAACCAACAGATTCACGAAACCCTATAAATACTTAGAAATCCCTAATCCTCCTCTAAATCCCTAACTTCTTCCCCTACACTCTCTCACACAATTTTCTCGAGAAATTTTCCAATTTCCTTTCGATTTCGCCCAGAAATTTCGGTAACTTTCAGATTCTGTTCAGAACGAAGAAACTTGTTATTTTTGGCTACTTCTCTCCGATTCTGTTCTTCTTGTAGTAGCTGATCGCATTCCATGGGTACTTCTCAGAGTCGTGAAGATCGAATCAGCGAATCGGATACAGAATCCGATTCAGATTACTATGAAGAAGAAGACGAGGATCAATACGATGACGCGAAGAAGCAAGGATCATCATCTGTTTCTGGTACAAGACCGTCTGATTCTTCTTCTTCTTCAGGACCAACTGATTCATCGTCTCTCGATATTGAGCAGAAGCTAAAAGCCTTGAAGTTGAAATACCCATCTTCTTCTTCCGTAACACCCAAGATGAAGAACGCTGTGAAGCTTTACCGCCATATCGGGGGAAACACACCCAAAGCGAAATGGATCGTTTCGGATAAGATGACATCATACAAGTTTGTGAAAACTTCGTCAGTGGATGGAGAAGATATTGATGATTATGATGATTGTGAAGAATCAGGTGAAGGAGGTGAGTCTTTTTGGTTTCTGGGTGTTGGTACTAAGGTTAAAGCTAGGGTTTCTACGGATATGCAGTTGAAAATGTTTGGGGATCAACGTAGGGTTGACTTTGTTAGTAATGGTGTTTGGGCTTTGAAGTTCTTGACGGATGAGGATTATAGGAAGTTTGTTACTAGGTTTCAGGACTATCTGTTTGAGAATGTGTATAAGATCAGGGCAAGTGAGGAGAATAGAGTTAAAGTGTATGGTAAAGATTTCATTGGGTGGGCTAATCCTGAGGCTGCTGATGATTCTATGTGGGAGGATGCTGAAGCTCCACCTGAGGAAGAGGAAACTCAGGGGAAGAGGAATACGGATTTGACGGAAGAGTTTGAAGAGGTGGCTAATGGTGGAGTGCAGAGTTTGACTTTGGGAGCGTTGGATAATTCGTTCTTGGTGAATGATTATGGGGTTCAGGTTTATAGGAATATGGAGCGTGGTATTCATGGGAAAGGTGTGTGCGTGAGATTTGATTCTGGAAACTCAAAGTTCGGATCAGGGTCAAGCCAGACAACACCGAACAAGGCTCTTTTGATGAGGGCAGAGACTAATATGATGCTGATGAGTCCAGCTAAACAAGGGAAACCTAACTCCACTGGTGTTAAGCAGCTCGATATAGAGTCAGGGAAGATTGTTACTGAATGGAAATTTGAGAAAGACGGGACTGAAATCACGATGAGAGACATAACAAATGATACCAAAGGGTCGCAGCTAGATCCATCAGAGTCAACGTTTTTGGGATTGGATGACAATAGGCTGTGTCAATGGGACATGAGGGATAGGAGAGGTATAGTGCAGAACATTGACTCTCCCATCTTGGAATGGACTCAAGGCCATCAGTTCTCTAGAGGAACAAATTTCCAGTGCTTTGCAACTACTGGAGATGGGTCAATCGTTGTGGGATCACTTGACGGAAAGATAAGACTTTACTCAAAGACCTCAATGAGAATGGCAAAAACGGCTTTTCCAGGGCTCGGTTCACCAATTACACATGTGGACGTTTCTTATGATGGGAAATGGATACTGGGCACCACAGATACGTACTTGGTTCTTATTTGCACCCTTTTCACAGACAAAAATGGTCTGACAAAAACAGGCTTTAGCGGAAGAATGGGAAACAAAATACCAGCCCCTAGGCTGCTGAAGCTAACACCACTAGATTCACACTTGGCAGGAAAAGATAATAAGTTTCATGGCGGTCACTTCTCATGGGTAAGTTTCACTTCACACATTATTACTGTCTTCCTAAGATTCTTGATTGTTTATAAAACCAAATCTCATTGTCTTTGTTGTGTATTGTTTGCAGGTAACTGAGAGTGGAAAGCAAGAGAGACACATAGTAGCAACAGTGGGGAAATTCAGTGTGATATGGGACTTGGAGCGGGTGAAGAACAGTGCACACGAATGCTATAGGAACCAACAAGGACTCAAGAGCTGTTACTGCTACAAGATCTTGTTGAAGGATGAGTCAATTGTTGAGAGCCGATTCATGCACGATAACTTCTCCTTCTCCGGTAACAAATCGCCAGAAGCACCGCTTGTGGTTGCCACGCCTTTGAAAGTCAGCTCCATCAGCCTCTCTGGAAAACGACTTTAAATAACCAGTTTGTATCGTAAAGCTTTCTTTTGTTTTTGTAATGAAATTTGATTGTAGTGTTTGGCTTTTTGTCATCGTGTGAAGGTTTGTGAATGAGTGACATTTTGCTTTTTACTCAAATATGACTACTCAAATTCTCTTCATGACTTGATTTTATTCTTCAAATAGACACATTTTGTGAACAGCTAATGTTAAATCTTTAACCTGAAGTGAAAAAAACAAAATAATTGTCTGATTTGATGATATGAACCAATACAACATCCAATATCTGCTTAATGCAGACAAGTCTATGATCTATCAAATATGATGATAAAAAGTCTCTATTCCTAGCTACAGATACAACGTCTGTATATTGCCTCGGTCCTGTTGTCCTCTCGCATAAGCTCAAAAAACCACTGATACAAATAGGTTGAGGAGCTTACGTTTGGGGACGAAGGATCTCTTTAAGGAGCAACGATCTGGATTTGTTAACATTAGTGAACCAACGACATATATGATCCACAAGAACCTCGAGTTGATGGGTGTGGTTAACATGGCTCTTTCGAAGCTGTTTCACAAACTCCGGAATTGTATACACGTCCCTCCCCCTCTCTAATCCAAGGCGAATAAGAAGCTTGTCGTTTTTAACCCCCGTGTGCAAACGGGAGACAAGACGGTCAATGGTGTCAAGATCTTTGTTGAGCGCAAAAGTACCCTTGGCAGCAACATTTAGCTGAAAAATGTTAGACAACTCCTTCTTCTTGAAACTGTGAGGGAGGTAGGGAGTGCACAAGGGACCTGCAACAACAAGAATGGTGGGAAGTGCATGATATGCGATAAATGCCGCAGAAGCAGCAACCACAACAACAGCAGTTACAAGACATAAGGCAGAACCAGCTGTGGCATGATGGAGGAGGCGGACCCGTGACTTAGACTTACGAATACGGGTGTCCAGCTTGTCAGCCAGCTGATAAAAGCATAATTGGGTGTCTTGAAAGCTGTGAGATTCAGGAGATGCGAAAGGGTTTTCAAACGTGTCAAGCTTAAGAAAAACGTCGAATGCTAAGTTACAGAAGGACTCGTCAATTGCGGAATGGGAATCACGGGGAAAGATATTGAAGAGGTCTAAGAGGGGTGTGTAGAGGTGGCAGCGAGCACTGTGGACGTTTTGGTAAAGATTCAAGCAAAATCGGGTGGCGTCTTCGCTGTGTTGGAAGTAAGTAGAGACAAGATTGGTAAGTGTAGTTTGCTTGGCGTGTCTAAGACTAAGAGCTTCTTGAACGGATTCGTTGTTTGGTCTGAGCTCTTGAGAAAGAAACAGCTCGAGATTTTCTTGTGTTGGGTCAATAACAAGAAGCCGTGAACGTATGTCGTGGTACGACGGGGTTTGAAAAGCATGAGCTAACTCGTGGCTGAGGTTAAAAGTGGAGGCAACACTTCCCTCTGTACAATAAAGTCAAAGAAGAACTCAGTCAGGCATTTTGACAAACATGTGGTGGGCAGTTTTTGGAGTAACGAAACGCGTACCTGGGGAAGGATGGGGAAGATGGTCGTCGCCGAGAGAGCCCTCTGGAGAAGCTGGCTTGAAGGTAAAACAGTGCGGCATCGAAAAGCTGAACTTGATTCATCAATGGAAAGCTACTGACTCATAACGTTGACTTTAAATGGTAATCAATTGAAAGACTTAATTATTGTCTTTTTCGTCTAGTCATATTAGTAAAACCAAAACAAGGACTCAAAGTCTCAAAGAGCTGTTACTGCTACAAGATCTTGTTGAAGGATGAGTGTCATGAGTCAATTGTTGAGAGCCGATTCATGCACAATTACTGTTACAAGATCTTGTAGTGTTTGGCTTTTTGTTACCGTGTGAATGTGTTGAATTAGGCCGGGGCACAAGTACTCGCTACTCGGCTCGTACTCACCTTGAAAATTCAAGTTACTCGTCATAGGCAAGTCAAGTAACAAGTCGGTTTATTTTATTACTTGCAAGTGCAAGCCAAGTATCAAGTATCATAATTTTTTTTTGATACTTGCCTCGTTACTTGCCTCGTTTTGATACTTGTCCCGTTACTTGCCTCGTTACTTGCCTCATTTTGATGTTTGTCCTTTTACTTGCTCTGTTACTCGTTATTTGTACATGTGACTTGTGGGATCACTAATAATTAGGTCTGGATATAAATAAATTTCTATTACTTACCTTGTTAATTGTTGAACATTGTATACTTGTTACTAACATACTAATGCTTAAATTATTATAATAGATTTAAAATTTTGGTTTGGCCTATAAAAGCTAAAAATTTAAAATTTATTGTAACAAAACTCATTGACCTTAAATATTATGTATGAAATAGGGTTTTTTATTCCAAATATTTTAGGTTCTAAGTAAAAGTATTTAATTTTGGCAAGTAACAAGGCGGGTCAAGTAACTTGCAAGTAATCAAAATTTAGACAAGTACTTGCTAGACCAAGTAGTCGTTTTAACAAGGCAAGTAACAAGCCAAAAATCCAATTACTTGGACAAGGCAAGTCGAGTCACAAGTACCTCCAAATTGGCAAGTATTTGACTTGTGCCCAGCCCTATGTTGAATGACATTTGGCTTTTACTCAAAACATATACATTTTGTGAACAGCTATCAAAAAACTGATTTAATTGGAAAACAAAAAATAAAACTAATGAATATAAGCAACCACTGAACAGATAAAATTTTCAAGAGTGAGCTCCATAACAAAAGGCTATGGTGTTGAAAACCATACAATGAGGAATTGCATTTACAGAGAGACTTCCAATATTGTTTTATACATCACCGAACAACACAAGAAACCCAGAGTTTCTGTTTTTTTTTTCTTATATGTCAAAGAGAATATGCAGTCTAATGTCGAAATGGACTCAGACCAATACAAAACTGAAAAAAAATCTATAACCTTTTCTTCTTTTTTTTGTTTACCTCCAACGCTAGTCAGTAAGGTAATGAAGCTGAAAACAAATTCTTCAGCAGCTAAATGGTTTGGTTGGAGAAGTGGAAACATGTTCCGTATCTTACAAGACTAATCATCATCATCCTCTGAATCTGCCATTCACAAAAGAACCAAACTATGGTTACACAAAAACTTCAATAGATCACATTACATACCCAACACAACATACAACAATGAAGAAGACTATAATAGCTTGTGGCTTTGCAAGTAAGTAAGAAAGTCATTTCCCCTTAAAGCTAGCCAGTTTAGCAATAGAGAAAGATGACCCGGACTCATATGAAAGATATAAACAAGTCTTACCGGATCTTATGTCTTCTCCAACTTTTCCTCTGTTTTTAAGTAGTCTTACAATCATGGCACAAATGAGATACCACCAATATATGTGGAAAACAAGCAGCATTAGTAACATAGTGTTGAAAGAATAGTACATCAATGTGCCTTCAGCTGATGTCATATCCAAATAATCCAGGAGTTCAATGCTTCAACAAACAAAAATGTGAATCTCAGATCAAACATTGACATCAAGTAAAAGACATTAAAACTAAATAGAGTTCAAATATAGTATGTCTACCTCGTGGCCCTGATGATCCAAAATGGGAAGTATATCAACCGTAGCAATAGCCAGGAGACAGCAAATAATGCAAAACATACACTTGCTCCAAATTCTTTTTCAGAGTACTTGAAAATTTTAGCAGTTTCCATAAAGACATCACTTGCATCATGAAGGGCTAGGATGATTGCTCCAATCCGGAAAAAACTGCAGAAGAAAACAAAACAATTCCCAGTAGTCTTTTAATCTTTCTAGGTTGCTCTATAGCTCACTAAACAACAAAACATCAGTCAACAGAATCTTTTTAACAAGAAAACAAATGCAAAGAACTTTTTTACAGTAAAAGCTCTTTTAGATTGAATTGATTTGTTAAACTTAGCAAATCCTTTCAAAATCTAGGTGCTACTTAAGATATGAACTGATTAAATCTAGGTGCTAATTGATTAACTCTTTTCAACAAAGGATGTTCTGATGCAAAATGATGAATCAAGGTGTAATTACCTGGTTAAGTAGGAGTAGCTAAGCAGGATGATTGTAATTACATGGTGAGACATCATGACAGCAAAATCCTTTCTTCTTGTCTCCCATGCAAGCAACGCAGCCACACCATACACATAAAAACCGCACTGGCACATATAGTAAAGCTTTATTGAAAGCCTACAAAAAAAAAGAAAACAACATTCTAATGTATCACATGTCCTGGGTACTATGCCATGAAAATGAACTCTACGGGCATAATTCTAAACCAAGAAACTCAAGGCAGCTAGCAAAAGTGAATACTCACTTCAACTCTTGATTAGGCCAACCGTGGAAGTAGAGTTTGATATCTCTAGCCCACGGCTCGTGATAAATGACTTGTAGAACGAAAAAGTCACAAGCAGCATAATACAACAATTTCCACAAGGACTCTTTGCATTTGACGATTTTTGCCCGAGTAGCAGCATCATTCAATTTAATCGGAGCAGAACCAGTACTCAAAAGCCAAAGAGCTATCCTCTGACAAAGATTAAAAACAAAATGAGACACCAATAAATCGACAAGTAACCAACAAAACTGTTCCTTTGTTAATGAAAGGATTAAATGGTGATTGAAGAAATTCAACTGTCAACGCATTATACATCATCAACAAGGCGAATTTAATACTAGAGAGGCAATAAAAGCTTCCGTCATGAATTCGAAGAAATAATGACTTACTTGAAAGACGTATCTATCGAGGACAAGCCTCAAGAAGAAGAATCCGAAAGCGAAATAGACAGCAATCTGGAAATGCCAGACCTCCATCGACGGTTTTACGACGGGGTCTCCGCCGCGTGATGATACCGATTCCATGATTTTCACTGAGAAATCATCCGACAGAAGAATCAAAAATCTTCCTGGAGAAGAAGAAACCACCTGTTCTCCGGAAAAAAAAATTCAAACGCCGAGAATTTGGTTGCGTAATCGATCGGAATCTATTTGGGGAAGAGAAGAGATTCGGAGCACGTTCTAATTCCTCCGGTGAGCGACAGATGGAAATTGCAAAAAGCCTTGCGAAATTGTAATTGGGATCTCACAGACCTTCTTTCTTTTTTTCTCTTTTTGATTGTTTATTATGTATTTTAGTTTCGTATCGACAACAAAGAACAACTCCTCATAATTACTAGTATTAATTATTTATTATTTTTTAAAAATACAGTGTATATGAAGAAGTCTCTCTCTTTCTTCTTTTTTTTTTTTTTTTGCTTTTTAATTACTCTCATTCACACTAGTATTAATTATTTTTATTGTTTAAAATACAGTTTATTAAAAAAAAAGCGAAGATAATAGGATAACAGTGGAGGTAAATGAGAGTAATTATAACACTTTGGCTGTAAGATAAGGATTCCTTAACTTTAAACCAAAGCAGGAGGAGGAGCATGATGCCCAAGTATAAGCAATGATGATCATGTTCCCCTTAATTAACTTCCAGCCTTTTGTTAACATTCTAAGTTTATATTTATTTTGTATGTTAATCTTTATGTTAACAACGCAAGTGGTATGGCTTTTTCCGTTGTTTCAATATGTCTTCCTCATTCAAAGTCATTGACAATGAGGGTTTGTCCCATTCGAGGATACTTTTCTACGTCAATCTATGTGTTCTTGATATTTTTCCGAAAAGTGTTCTTGATACATGTATTCAAATATCATGTTTTGAAATTAAATGGCATCTTTAAATCTAAAATTATGTATCTACGTGAGTCGTGACAGATGAATCATATCATATGCATGATAATAATCTGTCTACTAAAATATTAAGCGGTGTAATATGTAATCTTTCTAGTTTTCTTTATCAAGATTGATCCCATCCACGGCATTTTATAACTCATGCTTCCAAACACTTGACTTTCGATTTGTCACGCTTGGACTCATTTATTTCTAACCATTTATGATTTCTAACCTTTCCAACCATGCATAGACTTTTCTTTCTACCACTTCATACACATTAATTTGTCTAGTATCTCGTCATCTCTAGTTACGTCGACAAATAAATTGTCATCTGTAGCTTTTCTTCTTACTACAAAAATTTCAGAACCAAGAAAACAAAATGGGCTTCTTGAATTATGTTTAAGCCCAATGTATATTTTTAATCCACCCATTTATTGAGCGATACTTCTAGTACTAGGATATGTGAATATGTAATACAATAGTCTTGGGCCGTCGGGCGTAAGCCCAAGAGCCCAATCTGAGAGAACCTAACCAATGATAATTGATAAGGGATAATTAGTAGTCATCATCAAATATCTGAATCATCAAAGTGGCTGACTAATTTTTGAGTGAGCAGGATATTATGTGTTTAGTCTTATCTATGTCTCTTCAAAATACTCAGCTACCAAACTAATTACTTGTCAATTCCTTACTTGTATATAAAATCTTATATGTGGATTAAAAATTCACATACCATAGCCACACACACTCAACGGGACAACAACTACTAAATTTCCGACACAAAAAAAAAATGGATTGAAACAGATAAACTACATCACGTAAATATATAAAGATTAAATTCTTTTTTCATTTTTTGTTTTGTTTTTAATAATTAAACAAAAATGAATAATGGCGATGTTTGGTTGCACGAGTAGGAGCACCAAACAAAAATGGATATAAAACAGACTAAAACCCGAAAAGGAAATCAGTTCGTAAATTAGCCCCCCCCCCCCTAGCTAACTTTATATTTTCATTGGTACAACACTCAACACTCCCATGTAAATTTACACCCCAAAAAATTATTATCAATAATAAAGGAATCCTCCTTTTATATGATCAATGTTGATGCTTCTTCTTTTCTTTTTCATTTTTTGTGGTTCTAATTTTAGTGTGATGATTATTACTCACTTGTGATGCTCGATTCCTTGGATGATATCCTTGTAAGGCTTTATTTTGAAACTACGATCATCTCATATGACTAAGTCATAACATCATATGAATAAGGTTATTTTTACAACAAAAAAGAAATCATATGAATAAGGCATATGTTTTAGGGTGGACCATTCCTCAAAGATATGATGAAACGGAATTCAAAAACTCTTTCTAGGTGGCCTGTTCATTTATCGACACGTGGCATTGTCTCATGAAAGTGAAAAGATTCTCTCTTTTTTACCGTAGCCACGTCATTTTCGAAGTCCATTCACACACCACCTCTAATTTTATTTTTTTATTTTTTCTTTTTCAAATTCATGCTTTGTTGTGGTCGCGCTGCTCCTTTCACGTGGGTCTCGATTTTGGTTTACAAGGTATTTTATCCCCAAAACAAATTGACCATTTTCGACTGTAATTTATAATACCGGAATCGACATTTTACTTCATCATAGTTGTTACATGTTAAACCCCCTCAAGACTACAACAATGATTTTAAAAAAAAATAGAAAGGGGATTTTTTATATCGAATTTGGATTAGATTTGGCTAACTACAACAAAGATTACTACAAAGGTTTAAGGAACTAAAGAGAATGTCGACGAAATGTAGCGGGAAGACCGTTTTGAGGTATTGGAAATGGACTGTACTGTATTCCTTTCTCTCCTCCCTTCACTTCCCATCTGCATACACACAATATTAAATACCATTAAATAACAGCAACAACTATCATTTATTAATTACATCATTAGTACATCATATATTCATATGTGAAAGCATTTGTTTGAGTTATATATATAGAGATAAATGTACTTTATTAGTTAGGGATAGTGATGTGATTAATCATGTTTAGACAAGTTACTATCCAAAGTCTTTATTGTGTTTTGTGTACGATCATAAATTTTCAAAACCATGTTTTTGACACGTTGTTAAGATGGTAACAACTTATGTTGTAAATGATCGATTATACTAATATTAAGATTTGACAATTAATTTAATTACGTGTATGTTTATATATATATATATATATATATATATATATATATATATATAAAAACACTTAAAAATTGTGTAGATCATAGATTATACCAATTTGAATATCTTATCGTGCATGGAAAACATACCGGAAATTGGAAACTAAATGGTGGAGAAATATAAGAATTTGTAACTTGGCGAGTTCGTTCCCGGGACAAGCATGAACTCCACTTCCAAAAGGCATGAATGTATTCGGCTTCGGATTTACCTTCAGTTTATTTTTGACCAATTAACACGTTTTAGATTATCTATCTTTTATCAAAAGTAATAAATATAAGTTACTAAAGTTCTAAATTTGTATGTAGTTTCTTAATTATTTACCTCGAATCTAGATGGGTCGAAAACCTCAGGGTTTGAAAAATATTTCGGATTGTGATGAATATTCCGAAACAGTGGCATCACTTTCCATCCCTTAGGTATCAAATATCCTGCATACATGCATTTTACAAAAAAAATTAATGAGTTATATTCATTTGGACCACCACATTTTGATAATAACAAAAAAGCTTAAATATATCGAATGTTCTAGTAGTGTGAAATGATTTAATTAGTACCCTTATATTCAACATCAACCACTGCTTCTCTGAATGTGAAGGATATGATGCTTGCCATCCTCAAGCTTTCAACTATAACCTATATTTCAAATAACATTAAAACATGTGATGTATATATATATTAATGGTGGTTCATATATACGAACCTAAATTTTATTATGATTTATCAATTACCTTATGTGTCAGTGGCATATTCCTCGTTTGTCTCCATGTTAAAGGTTTCTTCTCTCTACTGTTTTCTTCATATATAGCCTTTTGCTCAGCCTACAATCATTATGTATACATAAATTTAAGTGTATATATACACAAAAGAGAGTGGAAAATAGTCTGTGCATGTGATCATACCTTAACAGCTTCTAGAAGTTTCTGATCATCATGTAAGTACTTAAGAATCCAAGTTAAGCAACTAGCTGTCGTGTCCTGTGCGGCGAAAAGGACTCCGATGATGTTGTCTGCAATCTGTTCTTGGGTTAGCACACGACCTTTTTCGTTCTTGAAGTTGAGTAGATGACCAAGAAAGTCCGTTTGCAAGGCCCTTTTCTCTCTTCTTTCGCATATAATCTCGCTTACTATCGTCTTTAGCTGCTTTCTCGCCTATAACAAGTTTTTGTCAGTACTTGTTAAAATTTGCTTTTAAGGTACATTTATTCATTCATTCCAGAGATGAGATTACCATGAGAGCTTTGTGATAAGATGTTCCGGGGAGACTCATGGGGAAAGAGTTGTAGCCTTTGTCCACAATATTGTAGTTATGTTTCAAGATCTCTTTGTAAGAACTCTCCAAATGTCCAAATATGGCTAGAATACCCACATCAAAGGCGAACTGCAAGAGACAAGATTATCTTGTGTATTAGGAGATCTCAGAGAACCTGAATGTGTGAGTTCGTTTGCTGTATACATCTCAACATATATATACCTTCTTCATCTCCTGGTAGGTGGAGACAATCGGCATATTGGCCCAAGATTGTAAGGAAGAAAGGGCAATGTGCTCGATATCAGGGATGAGTTTACGGATGGTTTCAGGGTAGAAAGAGGATTGAACAAGTTTCCTTATATGGGAATGATAATCTCCTTGGTGGAAAAAGAGTGCAGAGGGTCCTATCAGCTTCTCTTTGCTTCTCGGATAAGTTGGTTTGAACATATGGGCATGAGTCACAAGTACAAACCTCGCAGCCTCAGGGCTAGCCAACATCACGCATGGATAGCCGAGGATTCGGGTTTTGAATATCTCTCCATATCTACACATCAGAAGATCAAACACTTCTAAATCTAAGAGCATAACTAAAAAAGTAACTTGAGGGACAAGGTTTCGAAATTACCTCTTTTGCTTGGAGGTGAAGAAAACATTGGGGTTTTGTGAATAGAGTTGTAGAGTCTCTCCTAAGTAAGGCCATCCCATGGAACCAGGAGGAAGCTTACCTCTACTGTTCTTTTTCTTCTTTGAAACAATCACTCTTACCAAAAGCAAGCATAAGATGAGGATTGGTACAACCAAGAACCAAATTTCAGCCATCGATTATTATTTAATTTAATATGAAATGTTTCGTTGATGATAGAATGTTTTGGAGGATGAATTTTTAAGGAAGAAGAGGAAGAAAGAAGCTAGAAGATATAATAGGGAACAAAAACATACACAAATACACAAGAGAGAGGTGGGTATATATATACACATAGAAAATTGTGGAGTAATAAAGACAAATTAGGGATTTATATATTTGATTTATTATTTTATTATTGTTATGTTTTATTTCGTCCAAACGTGGGAAGATGACGACTGCTTTCTTCTATTCACAATTTTGGCTTCTCAGGCGAAAAAGCTGAATAGATCTAAATTTAGATCTTGTCGATTTCTTTCTTATTTATTATGTAGAATGATATAGAGAAGTTTATTATTTCGAGAAGCAAAGAGAATGTATAATAGTAAAATTAATTAATGGGGGTGCTAGAAATCGCGATTTAGTTTATTAATGTTGGTATATACTGCCTTGGTTTTCATGGTAATGAGCAGTGTAAACTACAATGTTCCGTATTATACTAGTGCGAAATTTTTGAAACATAATAGCATTTTCTACATCATTTTTTTTTTTTTACAGAAAGGTCTAATATATAGAAAATTTTCCGCCAAAACATTAATGTTATAAACTGAATAGCATTTTCTATATCATCTTGATGCATTCTCCTTATTCAATTGCCTTGCCAAGGCACCCCATAGATTTAGTGGAAGTAGTGTTTTAATGTTCTTTTATGGTCATCTCTGCATTGTACATTGATTACTTTTGAGTTTTAATTAGAAATAGCACATACGTTTATATCATGATTATTTTGCAGAGTGATACAAATTAGTAACTAGTAGTGGGAACAAACTATTTTTGGACCATTTAATTACAAGAACCAATGGATGGCATTTGCTCATACCCAATGAACGATTTGCATACAAACTTTATCAACGGCATGTCGGTATTATATATCAAAATGGTAATGGTTTGGAGAATTCGAAAGAAATACGCGTCTTGTAGCCTCTCCTAGGAAGAATATTTGAAAGGCGGCGTTAAAAATTACCTTCAATTTAATTTCTTGATTTGATGCGTTTAACGTTTCTAGTTTCTTCTACATGACAACATTTACGGGTGTCTTAATTACGTATAGTACAAATTGAATAATGGATCTCAAATTAGCCATCAATAGCTTTTGAAGCTTACATATCGAGATCTAGAAAAGAACATGGCATTTTGCTCGTGACAAAGTATTTCCTTACAAGGCATAATCCCTTTCTAGATGGGATTTGCCACTTTTAGTAACATAACCTAAGATTGACGTTGCCCAATTTGTGTAGCATTCTTTAGAGATTGATCTAGTAGTTTCTTCTTTGTTCGAGTTTAATACATTTTATACGGAAATATCTTGACTGAAATAATCTTAGTTACTACGAAATATATTAGTCGTGTATTTTACATTGCTTTATTTCTTTTCTTTTAAAAATATGCATAAATCATAATTTCAAACTCGAATACGACTAGTGACACATCAATAATATTACAAACCACTAAATTACATATCAATGTCAGAAATCAAAACTTTGCATCGTGTAATTTACACTAGTGAATAATATAGTAATATATGTACATCTTTATGCCCAAGAAATAAAATGAATGTAACTCTTAAGTATATATACATCAAAAAGGTTTGGAACATCTTTCATTATATATAAGAAAAAAAAACTATGATATTTTTAAGACTAGTAAATATTTTAGATGAATACATGTATGATATCAATGATCAAATGAAAACTGACGCATATTTGTCACAATCTTAGAATGAAATATTACGAGGGTAAATGAAATGGACCTATGAGGACAAAGTCGGTGGCGGTGCCTTACACTTACCAATTGTCTCCGTCTGATTTAAACCTATAGGCTAACGTTTATCACAACTATATCACAAGTTAACAAAAATAAAATTTCTAATATGTTTTTTCTGGTACATTTTCTAAACTGGCCAAAATGGTTGTCATTTGCAATAATATGCCTTACGTAATAGACCCTTGTCATGCATAATGTTTTTAAAAGTTGTGTTATATTATACGTTGGAATGATAAGATTTTTATTTGTACTTTGAAATGGATCTTTTTACTTTTAAATACGAAACAAAAGTCGATGGCTGCCAGAAAAAAATTGTGGTTAAGAAGGTAGTTGCCGTCAATTGGGTGATCTAAAAAAAGAAATAGAAAATCAACGAAAATGGAAATAATTTGCGGAGAGGGGAAGAAATAATCTGGTGGAGTCGGCGCATTGTGTTCACGTGATGACGTGACACTTTGTGGGACTCATTTTTATGCAATACAGCTCATTTTCCGATTACCATAAGATGGCGGGAACCTCTCTCCACCCGTCGTTTCCGGTGGAACAAATGGGTCCGAAACCGTACGGAGGAAAACTGACACGTGGAAACCTTGCCAAAGAGCGTGGGACGCACGCTCGGTTGTGACATCAGGTGATTCGTCTCGTGTTACTGTTTTGGTTTGGGGGATCTAATTCTTAAGGGTTTGAGATCGTATGGACACAACAAAGGACAAAATTAGTGGAAAACAACACATTTCAGTTTTTTTCCTCTAGTTGGTCGGATCTGGAGACTTCCATAACGCAACGGCAACCATTTTTCTTAAATATACGCGATTATGATAATACGACGACCGTAATTCTACATAAGGTTTTTTCCTTTGTTATCACCTACATCGAATAGCTTTAATTGAAAATGTATAATAGATTCAAATATCTTTTATCGTTTACAAGTTTATATGCGATTCACGAGATTATGATTGACAATGCAATATTTTTGAGTTGTTTATGGTTAATACAACTGATCCGAGCGGAATGAAAACAAATGTTTTAGACCAACATTTCTATAATCTTATGAATCACACTCATTTAGATTGTGTACGAAATTATTCAAAGAAAAAAAAACAAAATAATACAAGCTAATTATGATTGGAGACCAAAAAACCGTCGTTAAACTAAAACAATTTTAACTTAATGATCATAGCAAGCCATAGAATTATGTTTTTTTCTTACTTGGCTGACTTGGCTCCACATGTATGAATTAGTGCTCTCTTTCTCTTTCTCCAAGTTCTTTTAGAATTTTGTAATTATTAAATCAACGACTATCCTTAATGATTAAAATTCTTAGAAATCGTAGTACTTGACATGCAAGGCAGTGACACGAGTAAACCCTTTTTCTATACCTTTTATTTTATTTTTCTCTGTTAAGGTTTTTTAATAATAAATCTTACCCATTTCTGAAGTACGAAACATTCACTGCTCTGAATTTCACTATACATAAAATATACCTTCTTTTTCTGTTTTACTTTCGTTATTTCTTGTGTCATATGTTCGTGTGGGACAAATGTAGATATTTAACCCAACCCATTTAACAATTAAAGAAGACGACGTAGATATTTGTTGAGATCACGCATGGAGAAAAACAAAACTTTACATTGCTTCTTATACACCATACCTTTAATGATCAATAATGCCCCCTTTTCTTTTTCTTACGATACACATCCTTATATACAGTGTTTAGGATGTTTATATATGTATAAATAGGGAGTATTTCTATTCTATGTAGAGATAAAGTGAGTGTGGGTAATGATTGGGAAGTTTACATTAGAGCACAAAGAGGGATGACTCATAGACACTCCAAAATCGTTTAGAAACTTTGCCGCATGATATTGAATCTT
This sequence comes from Arabidopsis thaliana, assembly GCF_000001735.4. Lineage (NCBI taxonomy): Eukaryota > Viridiplantae > Streptophyta > Magnoliopsida > Brassicales > Brassicaceae > Arabidopsis > Arabidopsis thaliana. The sequence continues at coordinate 6,680,121 of NC_003074.8, forward strand.
CTCCTTTTAATTATTCTCTCTTTTTCACTTATCTTTCTTCCATTTCTGTACGGCTCTTCCTCTATTATCTTAATTTTAGTTTCCATATATATTCACACATTATATAAAAAGTGTGTATATATTTACATATTCAAAGCGTACAAATTCGATAGATAGACATCCATCGCTGTAAAAGATATGTAGGTGTTATCAAAGTTATAAGCACATGCTTGATAGATAACGTGATTAGGTTAACACTAATATTCCCACTGATTCAATTCACACCAAAACTATAGTTGGAAGACATGTGTTTGGTTCATATATAAAGCTCGAACAATTAAAAGTGAATCCAATGTACTATAAGTGAATATATAACCATATCACTTATGATAAAGATGCTACAAGCTTGGGTTGAAACATGACAGGAGCATGTTGCTAGTATGTCATTGGTCTTATATTTTTTGTTGGATTCATATTAATTATCAGAAAATTGGGGACAGTAACAAGATGGAGATTTAACGGTTTTTAGCCACTTTTGGTATAAGCAAGAATTGGAATGTCTTAAAGTGTTTTGGAATAAATAAATAAAACTAAGAAAAAGTTATGAAAAAGAAAATTACAAGATTAGATTTGAAACAAAAAGGAGAGAAGAAAAAGAAAAGAGAAAACCCAAACTCATTGTCAAATTTGTAACTCTCTTCGTTCTACTCCACTCATGTCTAGTTCATTATCTCTTTCAAACTTGTGTTTCCTTTTTTTTCACATAGATTCATTCACTACAAGTAAAATCGAATAAGGATAAAAATATAGAGATAGGTATATACACATAAGTTAATGTAGGCGAGACAATAATATGATCAGACAAATAAAAAGATGATGGAGCAGAATCCTAAAAGACTTTAGTCAAAGATCATGCTCGAGGCAAATCAGACAGTGGATTCTCTGTCAACGTAAGAGAAAATCTGGTTTATATATTTTCCCACTTCCATTCCATATCATCATGACTTGTATCCGATTATCAAAGATTTCTTTGTTCTAAAAAAAAAGATGTTGTACAATCAGAACAGAACATGTCAATCACATACAAGATCCATATTGCAGTATCTGTAAATCTGTTAAAGCTAATCTGAGAATGCTTGTGTCATTTTGTGTTTTATCAAACTACACTTGAACATATGTGCATTGTAGTACCCAATAAGACAAGCAAAAACTCTTTTATTTTTATATGTACACATTCCTTAATTCCTGCCTAAGACAAACTACACTCAAAGCATGTATCACAAAATAAACTTTGGTTTTCTTCTAGAATTTAGACAAAGACAACTTCGAATTTGGGACAAGGGTTTCTCTGTATGTGAGTACTGAGACTTGAATTTCCTTCGAATTTGAAGTTGTAAAGAGCTTGTCTTTGAGTCAGACCAATAGGATATATCCCATGTACTCTAAGCTTGCCGTCTCCTCTTAAGCTCGCGGGTCTTTCCTTCTTCCATATTGGTTCATATCTCAGAGACATGAACTTCGCAAGAACCGCAGATTCCAGAGCTTCCAGAGTCAGATTTCCATCCCTGTTGTTACATCATAGCAAAGAACATAAGTATACATAAAGCAATTTTCCTGGTTTAGCGAAATAATGCTGGCTTACTTCAAGAAGATGGATTCCATGTCAAACCGTCCTCTTTCTCTAACATACAAATGATAAACTGTCTCTGAGCCTCTGGTGCATTTGCAGGGTCGTCTCTTAAACTCAGGGCTCTTCTCTTCTTGCTCACGAATCCTTGTAGCCACAAAGATGCAGAGACGACAAGAAGAGTGTACAGCAGCCATATCAATAAGTGCCTTAAAAGAATCTGAAGGGCCTTCATGTTTCCATCTGATTATAAAAGCAAAGTTTTCAATACATGTTCTTATTTTGTTTTCCATCCGGCAAATATTTTACATATTACCGCACCTTAGCGTCTGATTATAGGCGTCAGGGTTATCCGCAAGATACTTCATTTTCTTTGCAACTGCCTTGACATCATCCATCTGCTTAATGTGAAGGAATGAGTCAGGAGAAGGTGCAAATTCTTCTATATTTGGAGCTCCAACAACCACAGGGACAGATCCTAAAAGAAGATTTGATCATTTAGTGCTAATCAGAAGTAGAAAACAAGGTAGGTTCAATGCTCACATATATGATAATCTATGTATCTAAATCCGCATATCACCCTTCATCAATTGACATGATAATAAGCTCAGATCATGCAAGATGACTAACAGTAGCTAAGAGGTGGCAGAGAATATAACAAATGCTAATTCTTCTAATGAAGCAAATACTAAAATTTGCAAGATCATCAGAGAGAGAGGATGAGATATATCTATACCAGCGACTAGAGATTGGAAGAACTTCTCTGTGACATAATCCTCCTCGTTGGTGTTCTCAAAAGCTAGACTGAATTTGTAGTGCTTAAGAGCTTCAACCTTCTCCACTGTAACGAATTTTCGTAAATTATTGGTTCAATGACTTGATATGGTTAGGACATAGAACATTTCGCTAGCAATGCATAATATTAATACATACCACTCCCATCCCGATTCCGGTGACAACCACCATAAGAATCAATCTTAACATTCGTCTTCATTAAGGCTTCAAGAGCTTGCAGGCGGAAATTCCGAGCGGCGCAATTGGAAATAAAAGCAGCAGCAAGAGCTTTCTCTGTTTTTGGTTGCACTGGAGCCATAATATCATATTCCGCCCATGAAAAATACCCAACAGGAACATCTGATGACAGACTAGTTGTCATCACAATATCATAACCTTTCCTGATGAAACAACAGAAGATAAAAAGTCAGATACTAATCACATAATTTTACATGTCCTGCAAAAGTATAACGTCTTGTTAAGACTGTGCTTACCCACCGTCGTGCTTGAGCAAGATTATTCTCTTGGTAATACTGTGCTGATTCCATGGAACGGATTATACTGAGTGTTCCAGGTTGATGACTTAATCCAAAAGCCGCATCAGGTTTCTTATCTGAAGTGAATCCCATTACACAATCAACAGAGCACGATTTGAAGTCCTACAATTTGAGAGATATGAAGCCAATAACCACTCGTAAGAACTTGTTCTCCGCCACTACCATCATTGAAAAATAAAAACCCTTAAAGAATCATTATATCCACATCAATGCTTATAACTAAGAAACCACAGTATCCAATCAACATTACCACCCACAACAACTAGCTAACAAGCAAGCCTAAATTTTGATCCCCTTGACTTGCTACCAAAGTCTAGCTCAGAAAATATCACACAGAGAAATTAGATATACATAATTTGATGATAGACAAATGATTCTGCTACACACCTTGTTACTACCAGAGATAAAAATCGGATCTTTAGTGAAATCTCTAGAATAAGTAACTGAATCCACTCTCTCTAACCACTCCTGGCATTTCTCTATTCCTGACCCAACTTTCAAATCGGACGACGACTTGGTGAAAAAATGGGTTAACGTATCGACCAAAGAAGCGTTATCGAGCCGACAGAGGAACCCGATCTCGATAATGACGACAAGAGCCACGCAGATTGGCAAAAAGGTCGAGACTTTACGCTTGAAAGAGGAAGGAGACGAAGAAGAAGAAGTAGAGCCATTGGCTACTACAGGCAATTCTTCATGGGTCAATCCAATTTTAGGACCTCGAAGATTGGAGAAAACACCCATTATCAAAGCGACGATTTTTTATCAATAATGAATGGATTTTAAGAATTGTGATTTGGGTTTTTATCGTTTGATACTTTGATTGATGAGAAAGAGGAAAAATTGGCAGATTTTCTACCTTTAGTTCTTATTTTATTTCATTTCATTAGGAAACTCACTGAAACATGAACTAAAAAAATACATTAACATATATGTCTCTTTCATCATTAGGCTCGGATTAAAACATTTAAACACTTCAAATCTCTAAGACAAAATCCTAAATGAGAGAATTTTACTTATCACAAGGAGAAGGTGTTGGAATAAGCTTGAAGATGACTTAAGCTATAAGTCATTAAGAGATTAGGATTAATAATTCTAGGAGTTATCTAGAATTATATTAGGAGTTATCTAAAGATTATTTGGTAGTTATCTAAATAATAGTCCTAATAGGTTTTGGATTTGGTTTATGAGATTCTTATATAAGGAGATGCTAAGTTGTGGCATAACTCATTGTGTTTAAGCATTGAGAGTTTGAGAGCTTAGGTTTTAAGGTATTTTCCTAAGTTAATAAAAGAGAGTTATTCTTTTATATTTTGAGTTCTTATTCACAATCTTATATCCTTAAATTCTATAGAAGGAACTAAGGAAGAGAAATGTATAGATCGTCATGGATGAGCATATACATGTAATTTTTGCCTCCTCTTAGAATTTTCTAATGACAACTCCAAAATAGAATGATTTCATATATTTTAAAAAAAAAAGAATGATGATGACTATTATTACTCTAGTTATAGCAATAAGCCAACACTATTCATCACAACATTTATTTTTAAAAATTTATCGACAAATTGATATCACACTATTATGAGACAAAACTAATACATCAAAATGCAAAGCTAACGATAGATATAAATAGTAGTTAATTAAAACTTGAAAATACAAAAATGACATTGTATTAATTGAATAATATAAAATATAGTGATGTAACTAACGTTCAAATTTCAAAGTACATAATCAATATGGAAACTAAAGATAAACAAAGTCGTCCTTTCAAACAAAATCCTTTCAGACTTTGGATCTGAATGATATGTAGCTCAAAGAATCAGAGGAAAAAGGCAAATAAAGCCAACGCAAAAGGTCCAAGCTAGAACAATGGATTCATGTCCGGGAAACCGTGGTAGTAGAAGACGTGGTGGTGGAGGACCACACATGACATAACTAGGGTTTTTCTTGTGAACTTTTTCTTCTCTAGCTTCACCGTAATATCTTGTTTTCGATGTTCTCTAAAACTAGCAAATCGTGTGTTTACACTACTCTTTCAAACTACTTTTCTCCATCTCTGACCCTTGAAGTCATAGCCATGTAATCTCTTTGCATTTTAGTAGAATACCCTGTAACAAGAAAAAATAATTATAGATAAAAACAACAACAAATAATCTTAACAAAACAAATGTTGATGCTTCAACGATTCGTCCTTTTTTAACACATTTTCTTGATTATATTTTGTGGCTAGAGGCCCTAGTCACAAATGCCCTCACCAACCCTTCAATCATTGAATATATACAAGCACAACCACATGCGATCATTTGGGATCTGAAATATTAATACAAACTAAGATCTCAATCATAAAAAAATAGAATGACTACAAATCTATTAGTTAATTAGGACAATTATTAAACATTTTTTCTATTCTCTATTTTATGTTTGAATCTTACTTTTTGCTAAAAAAATATTGCTCCATTGATATTTATAGTTTACTATAGTCTTGGTGATTTGTATGGATTTGTAAAAAGAGGTCAAGCGTTGATGGAGATGAACTCTACTTCTCACATCACTCGAGTCTTTTTAGATTAGTTTTTTTTTGATAAAAAGGAAACAAAGCCTAATTATGAATTAGCAAATACAACTACATCTCCATAGTCGTCCCTTGAATCTTGGTCGAACTCTGTAGCATCAAGGTTGAAATTAAACCTAAATGACAATCGTGTGTACGTGTATAAATATACATATAAGTGATGATTACATAAACTCATAGTCATATATGGGATCTATTATGGTTTTATGCTCACTCTATACGTCGGCCTAACGTGGCAAAAGTGGATATTTCTTTGAATATAAAATAGAAAAACAAAAAGCAAATAAGCAAACATTGCAATAATACCAAAAGAGGAATGAAAACATATTTCTGTATTTGGAAGTAATGATCTTAGACTCCACGCGACTGTGTTCTTTATTGTTTTGTTTCGAAGAGCGGTGTGATATTCTTATTGGCTTGCAACCAAAATGGGCTCCCAAAAAGAAAGCAAGCACCACCACTTCTTCTATCTGATGAGGGAACACTTTTAACATAAAAGTCACACAACCATAACATATATTCAAATTTCGGGTGATAACATAATGATAAAAATAGCACAACCCAATTAACTACATGTTTTGGTCATATTTTATTCATAGTTTATAGTTTTTTCTTTTTTTTTGGTAGGAGTAAAGAACACTGTCGCGTGGAGTCTAAGATCATTACTTCCAAATACAGAAATTTGGTTTCATTCCTCATTTGGTATTATTACAATGTTTGCTTATTTGCTTTTTTTCCTACTTTTTTTTTATAACATCTAGTTTATAGTTTTTGTTATATATTCAATCTATTTAGTGTCTAAACAATACTGATGATATCAAATGATTAAAAGGCTTTTGAACTGTAAAAATGACAAACAAATATCTATGATCTATGTCATAATTGAAAAAAAAAAGTTACCAATAAAGATTTTTTTTTATATAGGTAGTATTTCTTGGCTAATATGGACATGTATATAATTATATTTAGTCTTATCTATGTATGAAATTGGTTTGGATGTTGAAAAATGAATCATCCTTATCGTCAACCATTTTGGAAAGAGACAAATCTAGATTTTGATTTCTTTTTTTTTACAAATTAAAGATTTTATAATATATCACAATATTGTTGAAGATTACAATTGTGGCATATGTCAATTTGAAGATCAATTTGAATTTTTGATATACATCTAAAATAAGAAAACTAAAAGAACATAAGAAGTAATATATTTTTAAAAAATTGACCTAAAAACAAAGAATAATCATTATTATGATTTAACTCCAATGAGAAAACAATTCCAAGCACGATCTCCAACCACTCGAATCTTCACTGTCGGAAACAAACGGCCAATGTTTTACCACGTCGCATTCTTAATTGGATGTAAGTCTTTACAAGCACTTAAAACATTAAACTCTTTTTTCTCATTCGTCCACGTTTCTTTTTAAATTAATACTGTTAACAGATAATTATTCACAAAAAAATAATATCTGAAGAACAAAAAAAAAGGTTTCAGGGCCTTAAAATGGCTGCTCGTGTCGAGGCGGCAGCAACACACTTGTCGTCTCTCCCTGTAGCTTCTCTGGAGTTTTCGCAGTCACGAATCTTGTTTTGAAGAAATTAATTTGGTAAAACATATTTTCGAGCTCCTTTCTCTTTTATTATCCGTTTTCTGACTTCTGGATCTGTCTTTGTCGGATCATCCAATTTTTTTGTTGTCTTTCCTCTGTTTCGTTTATGAATCATGATGATGTACATGTTGTAACTGAAGTAACTTTTGGTTATCAAATTAGAGTTAAAGAGAGAATTTTTACGAGATATTTGTTATAAATTTATCGATTTGATTCTTGTTGCTATTAGGGTTTTGTCTATTTGATTCGATCGGGTTTTTTTTAAGAGAAATGGGTTGTGGAATCTGGAATAGATCCTTCTCATGCTTGTTGGGTTTTGCTGATTTTCTCGTTTTTGGTTTTATGAGTAAACTCTGTATCTGGTGTGAATTCGTTTTCCATCAAAAAAAGTCATCAAATTACGTTTTTTTATAAACATTATCCAAAGATCTGACCTTTATTGATTGACTTTACTGTGCTTTTACATTTGTTCGCACGCATTTATGTGGTTTGTCCAGTTTCACTTTAGTATTCTTTCTCTTATATGGATGTGAACATGCATTAGTGACACATAGTTCACTCCTTTTTATTTTCCTCGGAAGTTCTCTTTTTCATGGATTCTTAGCATTATGTAATATACACTCTAACTGCTTTACTTTGATTTTAGAACAAGGGTTTTAGGGCTTGGATGCTTTGTTTTCATTGAAAAAGAAGTAGAAGGAGTGTATACAAGGATTATGGGAACTCACATCAATTTCAACAACTTAGGAGGTGGTGGTCATCCTGGAGGGGAAGGGAGTAGTAACCAGATGAAGCCAACGGGTAGTGTCATGCCCTTGGCTAGGCAGTCCTCGGTCTACTCCCTTACCTTTGATGAGTTACAGAACACACTAGGTGGACCGGGAAAAGATTTCGGGTCGATGAACATGGATGAACTCCTGAAGAGCATATGGACTGCTGAGGAAGCTCAGGCCATGGCCATGACTTCTGCGCCAGCTGCTACAGCGGTAGCGCAACCTGGTGCTGGTATCCCACCCCCAGGTGGGAATCTCCAGAGGCAAGGTTCGTTGACGTTGCCTAGAACAATTAGTCAGAAGACTGTTGATGAGGTGTGGAAATGTTTGATCACCAAGGATGGTAATATGGAAGGTAGCAGCGGAGGCGGTGGTGAGTCGAATGTGCCTCCTGGAAGGCAACAGACTTTAGGGGAAATGACACTTGAAGAATTTCTGTTCCGTGCTGGGGTTGTAAGAGAAGATAACTGTGTTCAACAGATGGGTCAGGTCAACGGAAACAATAACAATGGGTTTTATGGTAACAGCACTGCTGCTGGCGGCTTAGGTTTTGGATTTGGTCAGCCAAATCAAAACAGCATAACATTCAATGGTACTAATGATTCTATGATCTTGAATCAGCCACCTGGTTTAGGGCTCAAAATGGGTGGAACAATGCAGCAGCAACAACAACAACAGCAGTTGCTTCAGCAGCAACAACAGCAGATGCAGCAGCTGAATCAGCCTCATCCACAGCAGCGGCTGCCTCAAACCATTTTTCCTAAACAAGCAAACGTAGCATTTTCTGCGCCTGTGAATATAACCAACAAGGGTTTTGCTGGGGCTGCAAATAATTCTATCAACAATAATAATGGATTAGCTAGTTACGGAGGAACCGGGGTCACTGTTGCAGCAACTTCTCCAGGAACAAGCAGCGCAGAAAATAATTCTTTATCACCAGTTCCGTATGTGCTTAATCGAGGACGAAGAAGCAATACAGGTCTAGAGAAGGTTATCGAGAGGAGGCAAAGGAGAATGATCAAGAATCGGGAATCAGCTGCTAGATCAAGAGCTCGAAAGCAGGTGAATATAAATCTAACTAAACTTATCTAGTCCCTTTTGTTTGGTTTGACTATTATGGTCTTATATTTTGCAAGACTGCATTAAACAGAAACATAAAACCAGCAAAGATATCTTCTATCCCGAACCACTTCTTGTATTATGAAAGATGCTTTATCTTCCATGTTTTTTAACTATCCACTAATTACAGGCTTATACATTGGAACTGGAAGCCGAAATTGAAAAGCTCAAGAAAACGAATCAAGAACTGCAGAAAAAACAGGTTTCTTTCTGTTTACAACCTCTCTGTGTGTTTTCTGTTTTCCCCTATCAGACTTTTAGAACTTGGCTCTGATCCTAGCTTCCCCTGTATTGCAGGCTGAAATGGTGGAAATGCAGAAGAATGAGGTAATTGTTTAAGAACTTTTCTTTTCATTGAGTTCATTCTGAAACCCTTGACCATACTTGATTAGGACCAACATCAGCAGCAAAAGACTAAACTTAAGTTGTAGCTCTGATAGTGTATGTTGGTCCTTATCAAGTATGTCCCCAACTGAAGCTCAAACCTGAGATAGCTTTCGAACATTTCGTGGTCTTGCTTCGTTTTGAATAGCCTTTTTGATTGTGTTGTTCACTAGTATTCTTTTCAAAATTAGCAGCTGAAAGAAACGTCGAAGCGACCGTGGGGCAGCAAAAGGCAATGCTTGAGAAGGACATTAACCGGACCATGGTGAAGGATGAAGCAACAAGAACGGATGAACCAGACTCCTAGCTTGGGATTAATGTAATAGGATAGTGCTACCTGTACAGGAGATTAAGAGAAATTGAGTGAAAGATCTAGGTTACAGAGTAGGAGAGAGTTTTCATTATGAATAAATGACATTTTGTGCCCTGACCTTTGTTAGTTTAGGTTTAGATTATCCTCTGTTATTGACTTATTGTGCTTTCTGGTTGTTAGGGTTTCTAAAAGACATAGTTGTTTATATATATGTCTGACTTTGTATTCCGGATTTGGTTCTCTTGTGTCATTAACTTGGGTTTAGCCATTATTACTTAAGAGTGGCAACGAAATCATTCTTGACTCTGGTTGGAAAACATATGTCATCTTTCAAAACTGCAATTAGAAAACAGTTAGGATGATCCTAAGTGACAAATTTCTAGAAAAAATGTGACTAATTTGTCTCTGCTCACTCAAAAAGAGAGACCATTTGGTGGAGAGTGAGGGGAGCCAGTCTCAAGCAGAAAACTCCGGCTACAATGCGACCTTGAAGTAGTACTAGAGGAAGAAGCCAAGCCACGGATGTCTCCACTTTGGAACCCTGAGTCACCTCTCAGTGACCGTCCTTTGTTCTCTTCAACTGCCATTGCAAGCCCGAGATGCAACGGATCACAGCTTTCGTACAACAGCCTCAGAACTTGCTTGATTGATGGCCTAGCCACGCCTTCTTTCTCTGTGCACCATCTTACAACTGCCACTACTGTTTCAAGCTGTTCTCCATCTATGCAGTCTTTGATTCTCGGATCCACCAGATCTATGCGTCTTGATTCTGATACCAGCAAAGGCTGAGACAGTTCTACCAGGTTCCTACCTTCATCAACCGCTCTTTTCCCAGTTATGATCTCTAGCAACACCACTCCGTAGCTGTACACGTCGCTTTTCTCTGTTAGTTCATGTGTTACAACGTACTCTGGATCTACATAGCCTGAAATTCAGATTTCATGGTTTTAGATTTTGCTCAATATTTCAAGAGTAGTTAATTCCTTAGTATCCTGACCTGGAGTTCCGCGGATATCAGTATTAACAGGTTCAAAACAAATGGAGCCATCTCTAGAAGCATGTGCAAGGCCAAAATCTGCAAGCTGCACCACATAACCCCACACCCACAGGTCAATTCTTTAAGAGGTAAAACGAATTGATAAGTCAGTGACCAGTTGATGTGAAAGGATGCAGACGCACCTTAGCAACAAAGTGCTCGTCGAGTAATATATTGCTTGACTTAATGTCTCTGTGACAGAGGGGAGGGTCACAGTAGAAGTGAAGGTATTCCTGCAGGAAAGGAAGCATATCCAGTTAAGAACTAAGAACAGTAATAATAATATAAACCATAGACTAGAGTATCAGTTTTATGGAAATTTACCAGAGCATTAGCCACATCAATTGCGATTTTCATCCTTGATTCCCAACTTAGTGGAGATTTTTCCGTGGCTGCAGAGAGGAATAACAACGTTCAAGATTCTTAGTCAAGTCTAAAACAGAGGAATGCAATCTGAAAATCATGAGCATACAGTGTAGATGATCCTTCAGGCTCCCATTTTCCATATACTCGTAGACAAGGAACCTGTAATTCTCAGGTTAGATGAGCAAAGGGCAATCCACACAAATGGGGAGAAACGAAATGAAGGTCAACCGTAATCATTCACCTCTCGTTCTTCTTATTACAAAACCCTTTCAAAGCAACTAGGTGGCGGTGATGCAGCCTGGCGAGAAGCTCTATCTCTCTGCAAAATTCATCTTCAGCTTGTTCAGAGCTCTTGTTCATCTTTTTTACAGCTGCAACCAACCCATTACTGAACTCAGCTTTGTAAACAGTCCCAAAGCCCCCACGGCCAATCACCGCGTTGAAATCTTCAGTTGCTTTCCTTATCTCCTTGTAGCTGAATTTCCGAAAACCAAACGAATTACCTGAAAAATCAAAACCACACATTTGTTTTACATGGTCTAACATCCCTTGTTAGTGTACCATCAGAAGAACTCTTCACCTTCATGAATCATCGACCTTGGGCGGGGAGAAGGAGATGTCCTTGTTAGATTACAAGCGATGCTCTTGGAGTCATCAAGTTCTCGTTTTTTTCTTTGGATAAGAACTATTAGGACTACAACCATCACAAGAGCAAAAACTGTGACAGCAATCCCAATAGTCGGAACCATTGTCAAGTGATATGGATGGTGACTTTTTAATGGAGACAAAACAAGATTATCGCTGCTTGGACTATCAGCTAACACTGGAGGAGAAGCTTCTGGACTCAGCGATGATGGAGACGAACCTGAGTAGATGTGTCAAGAAAGTCAGAAAAGAAAAGAAAGTCCAATCTTGATCTGATACTAAGAAGATTATACAGGACACACTAGTAATATATACAGGATCTGTCAAGCATCTTTCCCAATATAGAAACAATGATAAGATTCTACACTCCATGAATGGTATGTTGACAGAGAAAACAGTATATACCTGGAGTGGGGCTAAGCTCAGGCACATTAAAGAAGCAGCTAGCTAGTTCAAGAGCCGATGAATTGTCAACCCGGCTTGCTAACACAGCATAAGTTGCATCACGACAAGTACTCAGTTTGATGCTATTATCAGCACCAACGAGGCTCCTAAGGTAGCTGATACTGGAATTCAAACAATTCCTGCATTGATCACCCGGAGGAAGCGGGAGTTTGCAGTTTCTGGAAACATCTCCAAAACTTGTGGAATGAAGCATTGGCGGTACAGTAGTCAGACCCTCACAATCATAGTTAACAAGAATCTTGGTCCCTAATCCACAGAAGATGGTAGCATTTCTTGGGATTCCATAAAGCTCCATGGTTCTAGAGATAGTAGTGATACAGATTTCAGTCAAATCTGATGTAACTCCAAGATCAGCTGTGTAGTTTGCATAGCGGGCGACAGATATTGCAACGAAAGCATTCATGTAGCGGCAGCATTTAGCTCTCTCGGTGTTGTTCGAGCATACGGAAGCCACTAGAGTGAAGTTAGATGAAGTAAAGTCCAATGGACAACCTGTAAACACAATATATCACATAACTTTGCTTCAATTTTGCAATAGTTTCTTTCTCTCAATGAAAATCTCATCAAAGACTACGACTTTAAGCAACGAATTCACCACAAATTAGAACAAAGGAACACACAAAACACTTTAATGCACATCGAAATTCGCACAAAGCTTAAACCTTTCAGAAAAAGCAAGATTAACAACAGTTCGTTTTCTCTTCTTTATCTAGTTACGAATCAAACCCATGGAAGAAGATTGTCAAGGAAGATTCTCAAAAGACTGATGTGGTGAGAGACAAAACCTGCTTCGGTGAGTAAAGGAAAGTACTGGAATCCAAGCAATGCGAAGAATGCGAGCAAGAGAGCTTGATTATAAACCAACACCATGGCCAAAGAACAGAGAGAGTCGTTAGGAGAGGTCAATGAGAAGTCGCCTGAAGAGAATATGACAGTGGAAGAAGGTCAGTGACAATGAGATGGAGAGAGAAAGAGAGAGCCCCCAACTTTCTCTATTTCTTGATGAAACCCATTAAACCCCTGAATAATCCTTAAATTTGTCATTCTCTTATGTTTTTACCCGAAAGTTCGTTGTAATAGTTTTAAGCACCCCCATACAAATAAAATTACTAATTTTCGTTCAATAAAACTTTTCATGTATAAACATAATCATTGCAGTGGTCGGTTTTTAAGTTTCTTTTTTTTTCTCTATCTTATCTCTTCACATGATTTGGTTCCACAAAGAATATTAACAACTCTTAGAAACAATAAGCCGCTATATGTTTTCATCATAAAACACCTGTAAAATGTTAACATACGGCGGACACCTAAATGTCAAACTAGATGATAGTATGGAAGGAATATTAAAACTTCTCCAAATACTTTATCATATGGTTTTTCTCTCATGTGTGAGGTTAGTTTTATGATTGATTTGGACCGGCACAAAACGTATTTAATTTTCATAAGACTAAAGTACTTTATAATTTTAGCTGGCATGCTAATTAACTTGATAGCATTTGATTACTTGATAATGATGACAGTCTCATGCAAGTTCTTCATTTTTTGGTTAAGTTTATTCTTTAAAATGGAATCAAAGAACCATTTCATGTAGGATGGCATGTTAACTTGTTAAGTATAATAATAAGAACAAACCATAAAGGAAAACGAGAAGCCAATAAAGAACTCTCTTCTATAGCTATTAATATCATCATTGTATCCTAGATACTCGCGATTCCTCATGTTATTTTTTGTTTGAAAAGATAAATTTAGATTTAAGTTTTTATTTACCGTTTTTTGTTGGTTGGTCAAAACAACTTGTAAATCACCCGTTCCAAGTCTTTTGGAGTTTTACCAAGTAGTTGCTTCTTCCCAAAGTCAAAATCTTTGGGTTTTTATTCTTTTAAACTTCTTTATGGGATTTTGGTGCAAGAAAGAAGAAAATGTTTCAGAGATTCACCTTCTTTCTAACAGCTCTTCTCATTCCATGTATTCTAATTATCCTTAGCCCTTCATATGCCCTCAAGGTAACTTAATCTGAACAAATCTTTCTCAACATCATCAAGAATTGATCATAAATGAGTCTAACCTAAAAAAACCTAATGGATCGTCGGTTTCAAGAAAATTTACAAAACAAAAGTGTTGATCTTTGTGTTGATTGGTAGGAAGGAGAAACATGCATCGTGAGCAAGAATTGTGATCGGGGATTACACTGTGAATCGTGTCTCGCCAGCGATAGTTTCCGACCTAGATGCTCCCGAATGCAACCCATTAACCCGACCACCAAGGTTTCTTGTTTATGTTCTTTTCATTTAGTCATTAATATTCTTAATATTTGTTGAATCTACTGATCATTATCTTTTCATGTTTTGTGTCAAAAGGTAAAAGGGTTGCCTTACAACAAGTACTCATGGTTAACAACCCACAATTCATTTGCTCGAATGGGTGCAAAATCAGGCACTGGCTCTATGATTCTTGCACCTTCCAACCAACAAGATTCAATCACAAGCCAACTCCTTGTAAATATTCTTCTTCATCATAATAAACCCATTTCAAAAGTTTTATTCTTTTGATAAACCCATTCCAAATGTTCCATTCTTTGATTTGATTCTTATGTTTACATTTTTTGGGTTATTACAGAATGGTGTTAGAGGGTTTATGCTTGACTTGTACGACTTCCAAAACGATATATGGCTTTGCCATTCTTACGGTGGAAATTGTTTCAATTACACCGCATTCGTAAGTTCTATATAGATTCTTATAACTTGATCGGTCCAGTGTCGAAAATAGTTCTAATTAATTTGTTTTTTGGTTTGTATGTAGCAACCCGCGGTTAACATTTTAAAGGAGTTTCAAGTGTTTCTAGACAAGAACAAGGATGTTGTTGTAACGCTTATCCTCGAGGACTATGTGAAATCTCCTAATGGTTTAACCAGAGTGTTTGATGCATCCGGATTACGAAACTTCATGTTTCCGGTATCAAGAATGCCTAAAAACGGAGAAGATTGGCCTACTCTTGATGATATGATATGTCAGAACCAACGATTGCTTGTTTTCACGTCTAATCCTCAAAAAGAAGCGTCGGAGGGAATTGCGTTTATGTGGAGATACATGATAGAGAATCAATGTGAGTTCGTCTCCAAATATACTAATACATCATATTATGATAAGTTATTATAAATATGAAATATTGATATAATGTTATGATTTTGTAGATGGAGATGGAGGGATGAAGGCTGGAGTGTGTACCAATAGACCGGAATCAGTTGCAATGGGAGATAGATCAAGATCACTTATTCTAGTCAATTATTTTCCGGATACTGCAGATGTGATCGGATCTTGTAAGCAGAACTCTGCTCCTCTTCTTGACACCGTCAAAAACTGTCAAGAAGCCTCGGGAAAACGTTGGCCTAACTTCATTGCAGTCGATTTCTACAAGGTACGTTTTGGTGAGATTTGGATCCGGTTAATGTTAACATTTGTGTAATGTTCATGTATGTGTGTGGTGGTTTAGAGAAGCGATGGTGGAGGAGCTCCAAAAGCAGTGGATGTTGCAAACGGTCATGCAGTTTGCGGCTGCGAAGATATAGCCGCTTGTAAAGTTAGTATTATATGATTATGTAGTACTCACTATGTGAGTTATGCTATTATATGTAATGAAAAATTGTTATTTAACGTTTTTGACTTTGTGCAGGAGAACATGCCATATGGGACGTGTGAGAAGCAAGAAGAGAAGAAACCGGAATCAAACCTAATGATGATAGCAAAACTTACCGCGGAAGCGACTAAAGGCTATGGCCACCCATCTACCAAACCGACCCTACTTGGGCTTTCTGTGTTTGTTGTAACCTTTGTCTCACTTCTCTCAACTTTTTGACTCAAATGATTTACTTTATACAAATGACAAAACTCTAATCTAACCATGTTCCGGTTCGCAAAGAACCAACGAAAACAAAATCTATTTTACTTGTATAGTAGTCACCTAAAATACACATACAAAAAGAAAATGCATTTATTCAATAAGGGGTACTTACAAATATCAACCATGTATATCATTTTAAAAACAACTTTGTTTTAGCTAGAGATTCCGAATCCGGTCTGGGTTAAGAGCATTGTAAGATACCGGTGGCGAAGCCTGACCGTCTGATCCTTCTTGATCCGGTTTAATCCGGTGGGGATCTTTGCCACAAGGGAGATAAAAGAAAGACTTAAAGTTAGGACAACTCTGTTTCCGCAAGAAAAACTTGGCGCATTCCCATGGTGTTCTTTGATTCGTAAGATCTAGAATACAATTCATACCCACATCAAGAATCTTCCTCTTGATGAGTGTTCGACATTTTGGACCGACCTGTGTGAAGTAATTGTACGAGAGAGAAAGGTTCTTGAGGGCTGAGAGCTCGCAGACAATCTCCGGTATAGTACCGTAGAAATTGTTTCTAGCCAAATTCAGCTGCTCCATCTTCTTTAGGCATCCGAAAGAGTACGGAATCGGACCGGTTAACTGGTTTAACTCAACATCGAAAACCGTAGCTCGGTTAAGGTTCCCAATTTGGTACGGTAAGCAACCAGTTAACTTGTTATTCAAGAAAAGGACTTCTTGTAGGGACTTGATGTCACCAATGCTTCCCGGAATAGGACCTGTGAATCTGCATCACATCACATGTAATTCCCCCCAAAAAAATAACTTTAGAACCTTAAAAATACAAGATACAATTCACAAATATCTCGTGACATCATAATACCAAACTTGAAATAAAAACAGAGTAAATAACTCTGTAATTTGAAACAGAGTAAATAATTCCCTGATAACAAAACGAGAATGAAAGTGTGGAGCTTTTGAGACCTGTTATTAGCGAATGTGAGGTAAAGAGCGGTGATCGATCCAAGATTTTCAGGGAGTCTCTGAACAAGATTGTTGTTGTTGATGAACAATACGTCGAGGTCTAGATTGAAAACCTGAGGAGGGACAGAACCGGAGAAAGAATTGAATCTGAGATCGAGAAACGTGAGGTTCGTTGCTTTTAACACAGAGCTTGGGAACTCTCCAGAGAGCTTATTGTTGCTGAGATCAAGCTCGAAAAGGTACTTCAATTTGCTGAAGTTTGGAACAGAGCCCACAAAATTGTTACTGTTTGCGTGAAAGATGGTGACTTCTTCTAACTTGTTGAGGAAGTTATCTAGCCGGAGTTTCTTGCCACCCAAGTTAAAATTGTTGAACTGAATGCTGGCAAGTGCGAGGTCGTTTGTTCCCGGTAACTTGGCGCACTCGAGTCCTATGTATTTGTCCTGAGCGCAAATGTCGGTGCCTACCCATGTTTTAAGTATGCTCTTTGGATCATCTTCGATTAGCGTCTGGAAATTCTTGATGACTGGATAAACTTTCTTTATTAATGGGCTTGAGAAATGTAGCGGCGGTGGCGGTGGAGGAGGAAGTGGCCGTGGTGGCGGTGGTGATGGTGTTATATAATGATGATAAGGAGGGGGAGGATAGTGTTCAGGCTCCGGAGATGGGGATGGAGGAGGGAGTGACTGTGGTGGCGGCGGGGGTGGTGGCGTTTGAGGAGGAGGAGGCAGCGGAAGATAGTCTTCTGGCTCCGGAGATGGCGCAGGAGAATTGTAATTGGTGCTATCACTGCCACCGCCGATGATGATTTCGAGAGATTTTCTGTAGGTGTTGTGGTTGTTTCCGGTGGCTAGAATTGAAAGAAAGTGAACAGACAGAATCAAGAAAATGGAAGGATAATAATTTGGGGCCATTGCTGATAGATTGATGAGAGCCTTGAGGATTGGCTTAGGCAGAGCTACATATAGAGAAAGTGACTGAAAATGATGAGAAGTCAATGCACATGTCTTCTTGTGGGCTGGTTTTAGGTTACAACTTACAATGCAATTAGCTAAATTTACATTTGAATTATTGGTAAGAAAAAATATTAATTAAGATCTTCATATTATAATGCCAAAGGGTGGTTGGATACATGTGTAGCTATAGCTTCGTTGGTGTATGATTTTTTTCCGTCAACGGCTTCCACGAAAAATCTTGGTAATAGAAAAAGAGTAACATAAATTCTTTAGTGTGTGATTAGCAAAAAATAATAACCAATTAGTATTTGCAACAAACTATTTTCTAATAGAATCTGATCAAGGACTCTACCATAGATTTTGGTGCTTTGGATCCATTCTTAGAGTCAAAGGAGCGAATGCCTCTGGTGAGTCAAAGGGCATTGGCTTTGTACAGTACAACACTGAAGAATCAGCTCACAAAGCCATAGAACATATGAAACGAATGTTTCTTAACGATAGGAAAGTATATACGTTGGACCTTTTCTTCAGAGAGATTTCCAAGCGAAAAGGAGATTTAATTTCACGGATATTTATGTCAAGAATCTCTCCAAGTCCTTGACTGATAAAGATCTGAACACAATTTTTCAAGAGTTTGGACCAACGAAAAGTTGGTGTGATCATTAGGGATGGTTTTGGATTTGTCAATTTTAAGAATCCAGAGGATGCAGAGAAAGCTGTTGATGCTTTAAACGGAAAGAAGTTTGAGGACAAGGAGTGGATTCTTACAAAATCGAAAAAGAAGTATCAGAGTGAATCTGAAGTGAAGCGAGGTTTGAAACAGGCTATCAAAAACAGATCACAGGGTTCGAGTAACTTGTGTGTTAAGAAATTGGATACACGAGTAACAGATGAGAGCCTCAAAGACATTTTTTCTTCCTATGGAACTATAACATCATGCAAGGTTTGAAACTCTATACACAGAAAAATTTGAGGTCGTTGTTGGATTCAAGATTTTTACATTTTTGAATGTAAACAGGTCACTCATGAGCGACAATAGTGGAGTAAGTCAAAGATCAGGCTTTGTTTCATTTTTGAAGCCAGAGGGCGGACGCTTTTAAAGTTGTCAGTGATACCCTATGGGTTTCTCAAAAAAAAAAAAAAGTATTTTAATAAGAGAGTATAAAAGACTAAACTAAAAAGTAAAAAGAAAAAGAATTAAGACATTGAATTGAGTAGCAAGTTAGAACTAAATTAAGCCCCAAAACTGATCAGCTGTTATGTATGATTCAGTAGCTTTCCATTGATGAATCAAGTTCATCTTCTAGATGCGGAACTGTCTTTCCTTCAACCCAGCCTCTCCGGAGGCCTCTCTCGGCGACGACCCTCTTCCCCATCCGTCCTTAGGTATGCATTTTTTGACACTCCGATACTGCCCACCACGTGTTTGTTAAAATGCCTTAGTGAGGTGTCCACCACGTGTTTGTTGAAATGTCTAACTGAGTTCATCTTTGGCTCTGTTGTACAGAGAGTGGTGTGGCCTCCACTTCCAGAAACGACGCTTCTATTTCGTCTCCCACGTTTAACCTCAGCCGCGAGTTGGCTCACGCTTTTCAAACCCCTTCATACCACGACGTACGTTCACGGGTTCACGTGGTTGTTGACCTTACACAAATTCATCATCGGCTCATCCAACCAGACATTGAGCTGCTTCTTTCTCAAGTGCTCCAACCAAATAAAGAATGTGTTCAAGAAGCTATTAGACACGTCAAGCAAACTACACTTACTAATCTCGTTTCTACTTACTTCCAACACAGCGAAGACGCTACCCGCCTTTGCTTAAATCTTTACCAAAACGTACACAGTGCTCGCCACCACCTCTACACGCCCCTTTTAGACCTCTTCAACATCTTTCCCGGTGATTCACTCCCCGCCATTGACGAGTCCCTATGTGACCTGGCATTCGACGTTTTTCTTAAGCTCGACACGTTTGAAAACCCTTTCTCATCTCCTGAATCTTACAGCTTTCGAGACACCCAATTATGCTTCTCCCAGCTGAAGCATAATCTGGACAGACGTCTTCGCAAGTCTAGGTCACGGGTCCGCCTCATCCACCATGCCACAGCTGGTTCTTCCTTATGTCTTGTTGCTGCTGTTGTTGCGGTTGCTGCTTCTGCAGTTGTTATTGCCTCTCATGCACTTCCCATCCTTCTTGTTGTTGCAGGTCCCTTGTGCAGTCCTTACCTCCCTCACAGTTTCAAGAGAAAGGAGTTAACTAACATTTGTCAGCTCAATGCTGCTTCCAAGGGTACTTTTGTGCTCAACAAAGATCTTGATACCATTGACCGTCTTGTCTCCCGTTTGCACACTGGAATTGAATACGACAAGTTTTTAATTCGACTTGGATTAGAGAGGGGGAGGGACGTGCATTCAATTCAAGAGATTCTGAAACTGCTTCGCAAGAGCCACCTCCCCCTCACCCATCAACTCAAGGATCTTGAGGATCATATTTGCCTTTGGTTCACTAACGTTAACAAAGCTAGATCGTTGCTCCTAACAGAGATTCATCTTCCTCGACCGTAAGCTCCTCAAACCTTTTTGTATCAGTTTTTCCCAAGGCTTGCTAGTTGGTTCATTACCTAACTTTTATGCCGGGCAGCAGCCATGTTATTCTGTAGATAGAACAAATTACTGCCATCTCGAGTAAAAAACCAATCAAGATTACAAGGTTAGTGGTTATTGCAAAATCATTAAATCATATGAATCTGTATAATTGGACACATCGGTGTTTCTTGTTTGCTTGTTGACCTGATGTTGCTAGAGTCCAACTACATAAGCCTTTGTTTCAATCTGATGAAGTTAATGCTTATTGTCTTAATTGGACGGTAGGTCTTGTGTGTTCTCTGTTAGACCGTGAGCTTGGTTGCAGTTTTTTGGTTATTTGGGATATTTGACCTCATTTGTCTATCCATTTTTTTGGCTCTTAACAGTATCCTGAGCTTATGAGAGAGGACTACAGGACCGAGGTGAAAATACATGGACGTTGAGCTCTGTAGATGGGAATAGAAACTTTTTTATGGTCATCCTTAAAAATTGGGCATGGACTTGCCTGCCTTAAGCAGTAGTAGTTCGATATTGGATGTTGTATTGGTTCATATCATCATATCGGACAATTCTGTTGGTGAATGAATTTGTTGCACTTGTATTTAGTAACAACCCACACAGTAACTTAAAGTTGTATTGAAATCAAATTAACGAAGAAAACAAATGCTGAAAATAAGAGAAGGTGAATTCAAGAAGGTGTGACGCCCTGTTTGGCCTTGAGGACAAGCTCCTCCGTGGTAGTCCCTATAATCTCGTTGGCTCGCTTCAGCCCCATGCAGTAGTACCTTCCAATAGTGTCCCGAGCAACTATCCCCAACTTCTCTAGCTTCTGGACTGCATCTTCTACATCAAAGTTACACCTCGCACCAAACTCTTCCTTTATCAGTTCCTCGCACCTCAAATCCAGATCCTATTTACCACACATTCAAACCAACTCAAGTTAGCACTCATTGATGATGATACACCATATAAAGAGTAAATTTAGGTGTATGTACCTCCAAGGTAGCTTTCCCCTGCTCCATTAGTATGTAGAAGCAAATCATTACCTCTTTTACCTGTGCATTACAATCCAAGTAAGCTTTTTGTTTCTATTGTATTACAATGTATTCATGCGGGAACTTACTTCTTGCTGAATCACATCATCACACAAATGTAGTAGCGTTCCCCTCCCGCTGTCTAGTTGTTTATCATACATTGACTGAGTTATCAAGTTCTGATACGTAGCCATGTTCTGCTGGAACCTGAAGGAATACAATTTTCGAATAAGAAGCTGTTCGCTTAACAAAGAAGAATGAAAACAAGGAAAGGCAAAAAGAAAAGCACTTAACGTGAAGTATGTTTTCGCACAATAACCAAGCACTGTGGAGAGAATGGCAATAATTACCCATGGATCTGATTTAGGCATCTCAACCGAAGTAAGCACCGCTACCTGTACAAAAAGTCATATGATAACCAAGAAAGACATGTAAACATGAACTGCAACAAAAGAAAAGAATCTGCCAAGAAGACCAACCAGACCAACTACTGCAGATATTAGAAATTTGACCCAATCCATTGGAGTCAGTCCAGGGTTTCTTTTCTCAGGCTGCACAAGACATTAATGTTATTGCAGCTAGTTTGCAATTTTCGCTACAAAATCCAGCGATGCAAAAGGAAAGAAGACAAGAACAGAAACTTACAAGCACAATCTCCATGTCAGCCATAGGAATGTTTTTGAAATGCTTAACGTAGATTCCTCGTTCTAGATTTGTTTTAGAGCTAGCTCGTCTGCAACATCATAAACCACAAGCTTGAACCACAAGTTCACAAAGTTACAAACAAATAGCTGAAACAAGACATACATATACCTTACCTATAAACAACAATCATTCTATCGAATGTAGGCTCCTGTATTGTGAGCTTGCTCAAAAAACTCTTAAAGCTGAATCCATCAACACAAATGCCATTATCATCATATATATGTACAGAATGGCAAAAGTTTGGGTTGAAAGCAAATCATAACATGCGAGGGATACTGATGATAACCTCAGCTTTGAATTCTCAAGGCGAATACGCTCCACATACAATTCATCATTATCTGTGTCAGGGTTTGGCTCATCATCTTTTTTGGGATCTTTCTTGTTAAGACTGCTTGACCTTTTGGCGCGTAATTTCTCTAACCTGTGATCTAAATGTGTTAAGACCCAACATGTAATCAAATGCCTAACTTTTTTTACTTGTATTGAACTTTAAGAAAGACTAGACTGGGAAACGTGTTCTAACCTGGTGATTCTCATGAGAAAGGACCAAAAACGTGAAATGATCACATCCAATTTCTCCATGAAAAAATAATCTGTGGTTTTATCCAATCCAATACCACGTCTGAAGATGACATACTATATAAGAAAAAGGGTAAATACTATATCAACACATGTCGCTACATGACCATCAAGAAAGTCTTTAGGAAACTATAATCTTGAAATGCTCATCTACAGACAAACTAAAAACTGTACCTTATCAGAAAAATCTGGAATATTTTCATGTGGATGCTCCTCAAAATACCTCTTGAGCAGCTTCTTGTCAAGCTTCATCCACCAAAAGCAAGAAAACTATTTTATAAGAATCCCGGCAACACACAAGCATTAGTGAAAGTTTGTTTAAACAAACCTTAGACTCATCAACTTTGATGGGAAGATTGAGAAGATACTGCCCAGAGTGTGCAACTTCCATCTCTTCATTACTTGTTATTTTAAAGTTGCTCTTCTCCATAACCTTTATAAGCGGGGGGAAAAAGAGGCACATTTCAAGAACAATGACATAGATAAATATAAGGGAGGAGATAATATCCTAATCAAAGAGAGTAACCTGAAACAAGTAAGCTAGGAAATTTTGTTCAAGGACATCAATCTCTTGAGAAGTTAAGTTCTGCTGCTGGATTTTCTGAGCACCGTGTACAGGATCAAACAGAGAGTATAGTTGCTGGAAATTCAAAAGCGCATGATAAATGAGAAAGCAAAGCAAAACAAGTTTGTAAAAGAGAGATTTTAAAAAGGAAAGAGGTTAGAGACCATGAGATCTTCAAATTGAAGAAGATACCAAGCTCGAACAGTGTACTCAATTCTCTTACATAGCTTAAGGAACTCTTGTCTATCATTGCTATGTTCTGCAAAAACACAATTTATCCGACCAAATTTGTAACCAAACAGAGAAAGGGCCAACGATTGTGAAAAAAGCAAAATTTGGGATTTGGGTTCAAAACCCGAGAACAGGGAAGAAGAAATTGGAGAAACTGACCAATGAGATTAGCCAAGGTCATGATGAGTTTAGGTTTGAGGATAGGGATGACCGATTCGGGCTCAAGACGAATCACTTCCTTATTGTGTTGTTCCGCCATTTCAAAAGGATCGAATTTTTGGGAAATCAGAAACAAAGGAGGAAGAAGAAAGAAGAAGAAGAAGAAGAAGAAGCGTAACGGACCCTGAGGAGGAACAAAACTGAAGCGTTCCAATGAGTTAATGTCGTTGAACTCGACCAACGAATCATCAGCCCAATGCTTTTTTCTATTTCTTGCTTCTTCTCCTTTTTTTTATTATAAATAATAATAATAATCAAATAATGTGATTTTTATTCTTTATGTTATGTCTTAAGTCTAATCTTCTGGTTGATCCTCCAATCATTGTATAACATAAGCTTCCTATATCATAATACATCAGCCTCTGTTTCTCTTAAAAAAAAATCATGTAGAGAGTACTTAAACAAATTCCTTGCCGACATTCAAAAGAAGAATAATTTCAGACCAATACCAATGTTGTGACTTGTAGTAATGTTAAAAGACCAACAAGGTAGGTAGGTCCTCTCACTTATTCAATCTCCCACAATATTATTATCTCTCTCATATAGCCAAAACCCAAACAGTGCTTCTGTCTCTCGTGTGTTTCCTATTTCGTTTATATGGGCTATATAAATTAGGCCCATGACATTATATGGGCTTTCACATCCAACTAAATGGATTATGGATTCATAGCGCGTGTGTTCACTGTCTCCTTTTAAACGCGTGGTTAGATCAAAGTCTCTCAGATTTCTTACCTTCTCTTTTAAAAATGCAAAAGATTTCTTACCTTTTCTTTTTTTGTGCAAAAGATTTCTTACCTTACAAAATTAAAATAGATACAGAGAATGTTGACTTGGTGAGGATGGAGGACACGTGTCAGTTTTTGATTGAGTAAGCTATTACTCTCCTAGATTTCTTTCTATTCCAATGTATAAATTTGTAACAAACATTGGATTTTGTCAAAAGTACCACATTTTCGATTTTTGTATATTGTAAATTGTGAAATTTTCAATATTTTTATTTTAAAAATCTAATTTTAAAATTCATGCACATTAGTTTGTCCCAAAAAAATAAAAAATAAAAGCTCATGCATTATAAGCCAATCACACTACCTTGTAATGTTAATTCTAAGAGTTAGATAATTTTGTTATTTGTAGATATACAAAACAAATGATTAAAAATACATTTAGTAAATTTTGCATTGTTCAACATACGTGCTAACATATAGCCATTGTTTTTCGACAAATCTAAAACCAAAATTTTATACTATTTACATAGAAAAAAAAAATAGGCATACGGTGTTATATCATTTTTGTTTTAGCTATATTATAGCGCGTGGTTCACACACATGATCTAAAGAGCGTGTTGAATCCCCAATTATTAAAAAGAAAGAATATTGGCATTTACCTAGATATTTTGTTTTGGTTTTGTTATATATAGCACATGAAATCTTATTCATCAAAACACTAAATTTTGTTTCTTCTCTCAAATATATCGTCGTCTTCATTGCTTAAGTCATGAATCGTTTATGCTTTTTTAACAAAGTTGTAAAAGTTGCCCGTGGTGATTCACCTCCTTTTGATCTTGCTTCTTTACCTCCCAAAGAACAACGAGATGTAAAATTGATTTTGCTTACTTTAAGATTGCAGCTACTTACAAATATAGTTTATGTTATCTTTATATGACCTAAATTTCTCTTTTTTTGTAGTTGATTGGTGAAACTTTGTTCTTTATGGTGGAAGAACTTGAGCCACAGTTTGCACCAAAAATCACAGGAATGATTCTTGAATTGGACCAAGACAAGGTCCTTCATCTGCTGGTAACACCTAAAGCCTTCAAAGAAATGGTCAAAGAGGCAATGGAGGTCCTAGCGCACTCCTTTCTGCAACAGATGAAAATTGCTAGGGGAAAAAGATGTTAGCAAGTTCCTACCTTCCATGCTCCCCGCTAAACTTTGAAATGTTTGTTTGGTTTTTGTTCATTAATATGAGCAACAAAATGTGGCTTTAAGTTGAGTTTTAAATCTTTGTTTTCATTTAAAAAAAAAAAAATCATATGTTAGTGTATCCAAATGTTTTAAGACAATAATAAAAATAAAATAAGTTCTGCTTCGTCCAAATAATTACTAGAGTGGTTATAACTGATGTTTTAGTTAAGTTGAATTTTTAATTTGTAAACAATGTATCCCTTAGTAATATCTAAACTTCTTTCTTTCATATTTAATCTTACTTATATTAAAATATATATATATATATTTATATTCTATTAAATAAGAAAAAAATATATATACATATATATAATAGTAATAATTTATGTTGATTTCAACTATATCGATAATGTAAAGCATGACTAAACACTAAATAAATGATATTTTTAGTAGCCCGTAAGATATTTTTATTATCATGTATTCAAAAAGTTTTAATCCAAACATATTTATTTAAATATTTAGATTTATTTTACTTTGTATGATGTAAGTAGATAATGTTTAGTTTTTATTTTACTTTGTATGATGTAAGTAGATAATATTTAGTTTTTACCAACCAATCTTTTTAGTTGCTAGTTTTTTACCAACCATATATACCCTCTATCCTTTTTGTATTTATATCTTTTAGGATAAAAGGCTAATAATAGTTTGATTTACTTTGTTAACATATCTATCATATACATCAAGTGTTGCTTCAAAACATAAAACCAAGACATGGAATTTTATAATTTATACTAGTATTCTCGTTGTATCATAACTTATATTTAAATTTGTGTTTGTTGTAAACAATCGAAAAGCATATAGAATTCGTATATATTTTATAATAATAAAGAAAAGGAAAAAACAAAATCGAGACAAATGAATAATAATCATGAAAAAATGTTTTTCATATGTTCTTATATATTTTCAATTTGATAAATACCGAATAAATGTTTCAAAGTAATTTGACTTTTTAAGTCAAATAAAATCTCTAAATTATAACAGTGAATCACAATAGACCAAATCAATCATAGCAAATAGATATGATTTATGAAAAAATGAGAACCTAAGTTTTAATGTTATACGATATAATTAGATAATTTAAAATATATGCATAATATACATATACTATTATTTTTATTTAATGTGTTGAAGGATACAAAATTATTAAAACCATAGCGATTACGTAATTTATTCACTATTCATCAGTTTCTTAATCCAAAAGAAAAAAAAGAAGAAGATAAAGAGGTATTTATATATCAGATGTTCAAAAACCCTAAATCGCGTTTCTTCTCTCAAATCTGCCGCCGCCATCATTGATCCAGGTATTGCTCTAACCTTGACTCTTCACGTCATTCGCATATTACTCTCCTCCTCGCTGATCCATTCGAATTCTGCACTCAAATCGTGTTTTTGTACATCATAGTTTCAAGCATTATGATTCTCTCTAGCCAATGACTTTTCTTGCGATTGAATCCTTTTGCAGTCTCGTTATCAAAAGTTGAAGAATTTAGTTTAGTTTGGTTGTGTAGATAAGATTTGTAATCGCAAAATTCGATCTTTGTTACAGTTATGGATTCGAGTTACTCTGATTCTCGTCCCATGTTCGTGCAATCACCTTATGGTGGTTGGAATCAAACACAGATGATTGATTCAATGGCTAATCCAATGAACAATGAACAAGGAGACTTGCATTCACTATCTGAATCACAATCACAATCTCAACCGTCTCAGCAATTACAGCCTGCATTGAAAAGGCCTAGACTTGTTGATGATAACTTGTTTAATCCTGCTTCGTCGTTTCCTCAGCCTTCGAGTAGCAATCCTTGGATGGTTCCATCTTTGAACCCTCCTCCTGTGAACAAAGGGACTGCTAATATATTCTATAAGACTAGAATGTGTGCTAAATTCAGGGCAGGGACTTGTAGGAATGGTGAACTCTGTAATTTTGCTCATGGGATTGAGGATTTGAGGCAGCCTCCGTCGAATTGGCAGGAAATTGTTGGACCTCCTCCTGCTGGTCAAGACAGGGAGAGGGAGAGAGAGAGGGAAAGGGAGAGGGAAAGACCGTCTTTGGCGCCTGTTGTGAATAATAATTGGGAAGATGATCAGAAGATAATCTTGAGGATGAAGCTTTGTAGGAAGTTTTGTTTTGGGGAAGAGTGTCCTTATGGGGACAGGTGCAATTTTATTCATGAGGATCTGTCAAAGTTTCGTGAGGACTCGGGGAAGTTGAGAGAGAGCTCGGTTATAAGTGTTGGTGCTACTGCTGCTGATCAACCATCTGATACTGCTTCTAATCTTATTGAAGTAAATAGACAAGGAAGCATCCCGGTACCTGCACCTATGAACAATGGTGGTGTTGTCAAGACTGTGTACTGGAAGACGAGGTTGTGCATGAAGTTTGACATCACGGGTCAATGTCCTTTTGGCGATAAGTGTCACTTTGCTCATGGCCAAGCAGGTATGTTATATGTTGAACATGTATCTTTGCTAATGCGACCTTATATTATAGTATCCTAGTATAGATTTGCAAGTTCTGTGTATACAGGCTATCTCTGAATTCTCTTCTTTTGACCGACATTTGTTTGATCTTGATTTGGTTGTTGATTACGAAATTGCAGAGTTGCATAACTCTGTTGGAAGGGTAGAAGGAGAAGCTATGAACGCGGTAGCGTCTGTGAATAAACAAGCAGTGGTACCTGCGAATGAAGCATTTGCAATGAAACCGATTACACAAGTAACAGCAGATTCCTCTGGTCTGAATGAAGAAGGGCGGCGAAAGAAGTGTTTGCTCAAGTGGAGCGACTCCAAGAAGATTAACCGAATATATGGAGACTGGATCGATGATTTACCGGTGGGTCAAAAGTCGACAAAGCCAGTAGAGAGTTGAGTTTTCTAGCCTGGTTTCATTTGTCTCGTCCTTTTGATGATCAAAACTGATAAAGCTTTGGTCGAAAATTTTGAAGAGTAGAAACACTCTTTATTTTGTTCATTAGCAATTCTTTGATTCGCTATAGCTTAGAATATTGCTTTTGTTATAATCTTTGATTACACAAAAAAAGTGGCTTGGCTCACTAATAGCATCTTATTCTTAATTTGTTTCCTTTGGCTTCTAATGTTCATCATTATATGGATAGGTTTCGTATTTCGTTTGCCTTTTAATGTTCTAACGAATCGGAAGAGATATAGAAGGAATTGGGCGTATCCTAAATTTGGCCTCTAGTGTTTGTTGTTGGTTGACAAAATAAAAATGTTTGTTGTTGACTTTTGTTTTCAGATTAAGGTTTAATTATCTACATCAAAGTGCATTAAGGTTAATCGGATGTTAAAAATAAACCACTTTACCGATTTATCAATTTTCTTATATGATAAACCAAAACCGGTACGGTTTGCTACCGTTAGATTTTGGATGCTCAAATTAAATCGGTTGGATGGTGCTAGTTTTTAGAATAACGATCATACATTCTCTTTTCTAATCTGTTGATATATTATATACATACGAATGCTTATTGTTAGGTACTTAGGTTCATCGCATGCAAACAAAATCATGGAATTGTACCATCAATTTTTAAAAATATATATGTCTAAACTACGAATAATGCAGAATAAATCCATTTAACAAAGGGACCATAATGATTCTTTAGTGCCAAGCGATCTTTTTGGTTTGTTTCCCTACAAAAGAATTAATAAAGATTTCATACTAACGGCTTAAAGTGATTAATCATATTGCTATGGCTATGGCAATACTTATTTGATAATTTCGTCGTAGCTTTATTCTTTTTATAGAAATCACACAAAATATATGGGCCCTCAAATTAATAGTGTTCGTAACGTCTCCTTTACTATTCCCCACTTCTCCATTTCTATGAACTTTTCTTTTTGCTACTATTGTTTTTGTATTCTTTTCAACATGACATGATGAGTTATTAAAGAGCTGTTGTAGGTAGAGAGTCGTAGTAAAAAACTAAAACTGTCGGTGGAGGCTGGAGAGCACTTGGGAATCCTATGGCCCTCCCAAAAACATATAAAAGATAAGAAAAGTAGTGAAATATAGTAATAATTATTGTCTTTGTTAGTGATTTAGTGGATTGTCTAACCATGATTAGTTTATATATTTGTTTTCTCACAAATAATGAAAGTAGGTAGTATCAATATCTAGACCTAATATTTTCCATATATTTAGGTCAACTCTTTCATATCTGGTTGATCAGTAATCATACAACGTTGGAATTGTTTGTTTTGTTTCTATTATAAACTAAAACATTGGTAAAAATAGATTTTCATTTGTGGAATTTTCGTCAAGTCATAATTCACTTGTTTGAAAACAATGAGAAATGATACGAAAGCAAAAAGGAAACCAAGAAAAGAAGAGATGGCAAAAGTAAATTAACAAAGAAAGAAGCTACAAGCAAATGTCATTGTCATTAGGTAGCACTAAATGTCTTGTGGACATCATTAAACTCCTTAATTACTTTGCAAATATTAGTCTAATTGTTTTTCTCCCTGTCATTCACGGGCAGATATTAGTCTAAACCATCCAAAATTGATGGTTAAGTGTTTAAATTGTAATTATCAATGGGGAGAAATTGTTTTCATGATGGATGATGGTAAAAATTATGAAAGCAAAGAGTTAAAGCAGTTTCTTCATAAAAACTTTGTATATTAATTTTAGAGTACAGAACACATTGTTAACACCTCTAGTTACTTTAATGTTTTATTTAAGAGTTGAAACGTAAACAATTAATATCAGTGTCACATAGTCACTTGATGCCTCTCTCTACCTTATTTACTTGTAAAGATTCATCTCTCTTCTTTAATTTTCCTCTTCTTGTTCTCTTTTGTTGGTTTTGTTAAATACTTCTTTTGTTGCAGAGATTACTCAGAGTCTCAGATACTTGTTCAACCTTAAAACTATATACGACTATGTAAGATTCTTGCATCCCTTCTCTCCTTCATTGAACGTTTTTGTATATTGTTCTTTGATTATTCATACTCAAATATAAAGTTTGATGTTTGAAATTATGCTCTATCTCCTTTGTAAATGTGTTGCAGAAGACATCTTACAGAGTCAATGGAAACAAACCAGTGGCGGTCGAGGAAAAAGATAGAATCAGCTGCAGAAACACTCCAAGTTTCTTCTAGAAGAGGCAGAGGACAGGTAAAGAAAATTTTGCAGAAATTGTCAAAGTTTGCTTTAATTGTTCCATGTTTTCTTGAGCAAGACTTGATCATTCATTATCATCTTCTGTTGTGTCTATGTATTGCTTGTGAACTTCTATGGCTTAGTAAATGTCTTTTAAATGATGATTTGTTACTTTGGTATTGGTCTTTAGGCACGTATGGTTCCTCCTGTAAGTGGAGTTAGATCCGAGAGAGCTCGAAAAAGTCTAAGTGAGAAGCTAGAGACTGTAGCTTTAAACTCTCCTAAGAAAGATGCTCGTGTGAGTCTTTATGGCGAGAAAAGTGTAGTAGATGAGATTTTCCTAGAAGATGAAGAAATGGGTCATGAAACTGGTTTGAAGAATGGAGAGTCGTCGCCTTTTTGTGGTGTATCGGACAAGCTTCTGCAGCGAATCGAGCTTCTTGGGAGAGACCATGAGGCAACGAGACTTGATAACAACAAGTTCAGGTCAATCGAATCTATGAAAAAGAGACAAGAAGAATCGGCATGTGATGATCTAGTTGATATGAAGACAAAGATTCAAACGTTAGCTGCGGAGAACACTCAGCTTAAGAAGTCTCTTGTGGCGAAAGAAGAGCTTGCGGTAAGTCTTCAAGAGCGTAAATTTCAGGTGGAATCAGAATTCGAAGCGTTAATGACTAGATTAGATTCAACGGAGAAAGAAAACGCATTCTTGAGATATGAGTATACTGTTCTTGAGAAAGATCTTCAGGTAAAAACAGAGGAAACAGAGCATACTCGCAGGTCTATGGAGCTAACGCATAAGCAGCAACTTAGGAATGTGAACAAGATTGTTGAGCTTGAAGCTGAATGCCAAAGGTTAAGACTTCTCTTTCGAAAGAAGTTTCCAGAGAAGTCTATATCTATGAGGAATGAAGGTGAAGAAAAGAAGATGGAGATGAGAAGACGAAACGCTAATAAGAGCGATATGATGATGAGAGATGAAGTTCAGAGCAGGAAGCTGAAGTATGATCTTTTGATGGAGCAGATTGGGAATGTTAGGGCAGAGAACAAGAATCTAATGGACATAATTATGAAGAAAAACATTGAGATCAAAGATCTTAGCCGCGGGCAGAAACCGTTAGAGGCTTCGAGTTTCGATATTCAAAGCGAAAGTAGTGTGATGAGCCCCTGTGGTTCCAAGGAGATGAAGTTACTGATGGATGATTTTAATGAGATGGAGAAGTTAGCCATTGTGTGTACTGAGAAAGATCCAAGAGTGGATGATGAGAAGGAAGGATCTTTTGATTGGATTCAAGTTGTTTTGAGCGCTATAACGAAGCAAGAGAGGATATCGAAACGCGGTGTTAAAGAACTCTTACAAGACATTAAGATTGCTTTAGGATGTATGGATGAAAATGATAATGTAGAAAGAAAGAAAGGTGAAGAAGATCCTCTCTGCATCACATGGAAATCTAATAACGAATCGGGTCCAATGACTAAGGATGAGATCAAGAGACATTTGGGTTTGACGAAATCAGATAAGGTGGAGAAGATTGAATCTGATGAAAAGCAAGAACTGAGAAAGAAGCTTGAGGAATCAGTGGAGAAGATCAGAAACTTAGAAGCAGAGATGAAAACATTGAGAGAGAATAAGGAAAAGGTAGAGGCAGAGATGGAAACGGAGAAATCGATGAAGGAAGATCTTGATACAAAGCTGAACATAACAAGAGCTAACCTCAACGAGACACAGAAGAAGTTGTCTTCTCTTGAAGTAGAATTTGATTACAGAAAGAGCTGTTGTGAAGAACTCGAAGGGACTTGCATCGAGCTTCAGCTTCAGCTAGAAAGGTAACTGAAACAATAATCACATCTAAAGCTTTCCACATTTCTTCTATTTAAAGAAATTTCATCACTTATCTATGCGTTTTTGCAGTGTTGAAACAAAGAAACCGACGCAGAGAAACAAAAACGTAAGTATTACAAACCAAAATATAAAATTTGAGTCATGTGTGTTTGTTGATGATGATGGAGTTTTTGTTTGCAGGGGTGGGATATAGCAACAGCTTCTGTGAAGTTATCAGAGTGTCAAGAAACGATTACCAGTTTACGGAAGCAACTAAGAGCGTTATCTACAACAGAAACAAGCAGCACCATTAAATTTCTACACAAAAGATCTTCTCTCCGGGAAAATATAGCAGAGGATGATACTAACAGAGTTGCTCAAGATGATGATGGTAACCGTTACAACGCTTTGATCGTGTA
The DNA here is from genome assembly GCF_000001735.4 of Arabidopsis thaliana. Classification (NCBI taxonomy): domain Eukaryota; kingdom Viridiplantae; phylum Streptophyta; class Magnoliopsida; order Brassicales; family Brassicaceae; genus Arabidopsis; species Arabidopsis thaliana. Next base: position 6,713,362 of record NC_003074.8, read on the forward strand.
CGAACCAGTGAAGGCGAGAGGTGAGAAGATGGAGATGGTACCGAGAAAGAAGCAAGGATTAGGGTTCTTGAAAAAACTGTTGTTCAGGAGGAAAAGAGTGAGCAGCAAGAAATGTCTTGCCTTGACTATGTGATGAAGAAAACTAAACTAAAAAGGCTTGTGTGTGTGTAATGAGTGAACAGTGAAAACTGCTTTTGGGTATGTTTGATGTGTCTACTCTATGAGATGTGATGAGTTTAGACTCTTATTTGATCTAATAAACTAAAATAAAAGGAATGTGTTCAATCCACGTTAACCCGGAATGTGAAAAAACCAAACTGAGTTTTTTAAGTTGTTAAAATAATCTTCTTTGATAATCTAACTTATATCAAAACCTGAAAAAAAAATCAAGATTTGCTTTTTCTTCTAGGATCTATAGCTAAAGAAAATTTGAATCAACATTGTGAATGAAAAGTGCAGTTCATATAAGATTGGACTTTATTTTGATTACTTTTATGTTCTTTTTAGTAGTCTACACCTTCATAGTTCATATACACACACTATCATATTTGAGTCCATACTAACTACTTTATTGTGTTGCAGATATTCAGCCATGGCCCAAGTCTAGGCCCAGTTTGTTTATTGTTCATTTGTTTGACCATGTAGCCGATCAATGATTTCTTGCAAGTTGCAACCATTTAAAGTACTTTTGGGGTCCTTAAAATAGAGACTAATCGAAATGTTAACAAATGCTTTAACACCATTCAACAAGAAAAAACTCAAGTTGCACCCAAAAAATAGAAAAAGGAGACACTTAAAAGAAGATAAATTAACAAGAGCTCTACAACACAAAGTACAAACTACCATAATGACGTTCACTAGAAGCTTACATGTCGATACCAAATTTGCCAACATGTCGATACCAAAATTTACCTGTAAAAATGCAGAAAAAAGTTGACTTACCTTTAGACTTTAAACTTTAAAAAGCCTTTAAGCATATCTTCCATTTGCTTCTTTAACAACTTTTCCCAACTCAAAAGGCCAATCAAATAACAAAATAATTACTTTACATACATACTGAAAAAAAAAAAAACTAATTCATGGTCATCAAAAAGCTTCTGTATATTATCTTTTCTTCTTCACATCTTTCCATCAAATACACACAAAAAATGACCATTATTTTTCCTTCTAATTAAAAAAAAAACATTTTTTTAATAATTACTGTGAAAAAACAATGTTTTGAAAAAAAAAAATCGAGAAATCAAAAAGGGACCACTTGGCTGCTGCAACCAAAGTCATCGGAGTTAGCGAAGGAATTGTAGTCAGGCCATGAATCTCTCAGAAGCTTCAATAACTTCTGTGCTTTCTTCTTCGCTCTCTCCGTACACTCACTCTGCACCATCAACAACAACTGTACCACCACTCCCGCCCCCGCCGCTTCCTCCCTCCACCTTTCCTCCGCCGTACAAAGCGCTAACAACGCCCCCGCCGCATACTCCGTCGCGCGATCCGAAACTCTCAATATCGTTTTAACTAACAACGGCACCGTTAAAGCGTGCTCACCGAACGCCGCGCATCCTTCCGGCGTTCGGCAGAGTAGCTCCACCGTCGCTAAGGCTCGCTCCGTATCGCATCTATCGAAATCCGCCGCGAGTCTGTCTATTAGAATCTCCGGCGCACCGGCTGTGATCGCGATGTGTCGCGTCGATTTCACTGAACAGAGCGCGAACAGAGTTTTGATTCCGATTTTGAGAGCTCGTCGTGACGAAATCGGATTTCTCAGAAGATCGAGAACTCCTTCGAATACAGATTCTGAATTCGAAATCGAACCTTTCAGGTCCGCCGATTTGGTTCCCGTCGAAACAATCTCGATCAACGCGGCGGCGTTAACGCGTGTTTCAATCGACGAATCGAATAACAACCGGGTCAAAAACTCGACCCGACCCGGATCCGACGATATCGAAACAAACTGGTTCGGCTCCGTTATCGGTAACATAACAAGTAGAGCTAAAGACTCAGAGACTAACTCCGACGACGTCGTTTCAGAGAACAGAATCTTAATCAAAATCTCTGTAGCGTTATGAGCTGCGATCAAAACGCGATTTTTATCAGAATCACGAGCGAAACCACGTAAACGGCGGAGAGCGGCGGCGCGTGAACGAACAGAGACGTGGGTTCCTGTTATAGCAGAGGCTTGACTGAGAAGAGCACGAACAGAGGTTGGATCAGCTGGTTGTTTAGGAGTAGGGATACGTTCGACTCCATTGGAGCGGTTAGCGACGCACCATTCTTGGATGAGACGACGGAGAGTGTGGTTAGGGATGAGTGTGAAGTCGGAGAGAGGAGCTCGTGTGACTGGACATGTCGTGTTGTTACCGATGGAGACCCATGACTCGATGCTGGCTCGGTCGTAGGTTTGGCCGGTGCAGACGGTGACTGGGTCTTGCATAAGTTCGAGTGATATTGGACATCTGAAATGATATGGTATTTGGATTCCAAGATCCAATGGTTCTATATTCCTAGGCATTAAGAAACTTGAGAAACAGAGAGAAGAAGAAGAAGAAGAAAGGTGAGATTGTTTGTTGTGAGCGTTAAGAGTATGAGGAACGAGAGCTTATCTGGGTATGAGCCCACACGTGTGCCATTTATAACTTTGTTACCTGCTGGATTATTTAATAATATATTCTGTTAAATTCGTGATGTTAATTTTTAATCAAGTGAACATCATGAGATGATATATACGTAAATATGTTTTGTGGGAGAAAGTCGCATCTTTGAAGTGAAGCTTAAGATTTATATGAATGATATACAATTATACATCTCTTTATGATAATTTTTACGACTATGTTTATGTTCTATTATAACGTTCAAATGGATTTGTAAAAACTCTCAATAATGCTTAATTTGAACAAAATAAATAAACATGGTTGATTTTTGTCAAAGCATACAAAATATATATTTTGACTGCTCAAATGAGTCTAATTTTGAAAATGTTTATATGAAACAACAAAACATGTTGGAACCTGTCGATTTAGTACGTAGTTCTCAACTATATGAGCAAAATATTAAATATGGATGATGTAATTTATACAATCGGTTTAGATTTCTAAACTGCCTTAGTTATATATAAGTCGTTGTTGATTAATATTAAATTCAGAATTTTCCACATAATTGAAAGCTTAACGAATCAGCGTTCGATATATCTACAAATCAACAATAATGAATAATCATGACATTCAAACTTTTTTCAATCGCAAGCTTCAAGTTACAATCGCTTTTAATCACTACACACAACCACCAAAGCCATTGTTGTGTTGTCTATGTATATATCACAAAAACAAGATCTAGATTGAATGTGTGATGTAGATTTTGTTTGCTATAAATAATAGAATTTGGTCAAACTAAACCAGTGAATTGCGAAAGACTAGGAACGAAGTTGGGACCTACGAGACAACTTCCACTTACTTGTGTTAACATCAAAGCCCGTGATAATCACCCATAATAATACAACCAAATCTTAATGCTTGACTGTTTTTTTCTTTTACGGCAAAAACTTTGACTCGTTTTAATTCACGTATGCTTTAAATACCACTTCTTTTTGCACGCATCTTTCAATGCTTTCATTTTCTATCGCTTTAGTTTTACACTTTGCTTATTTTTTCGTTTACTGACTTAGGATTCTCCAAGAGTTTACATTTCTCCAAATTGTTTCTATATGTCTTTCTTTAATAATAGAATTTTTTATTTTCTTCACATATATATAAAAAGAACTAATTTTGTTTCAATCAATTGCTTATTTAAGTAAAAATGGTAGGGATAAAATTAACAATTATAAATACGTATAGAATGTAGAAAACACCTAACATTACTAAGAAGAAGAAAAATTCAAAACATTTAACAAATTGAAAATGAAGGATTAATACTCCATTGGTATTTTTGTTTTTTCCATAATGGAACTCGATTTTTTACAAGTTCAAGGCCATAATTACACATAGGTCTACAAAACTAGGGACAAAAGTTGTCATCGGTTAGGTAATCTATATAGACCAATTCATATGAGTCAAAAACTAGTTACTTACTAGTCAGTAACTTTTAGCTCGTTTCCTATAACACTATCTACAATGGTTACTCATTTATAACATCCACTTTTTCACTTTTAATACTCTACATCATCTTCTTTCTTTTCCACATTATTATTCAACACCTACACAATTTTTATCTTTACAATGGTTTTGTTTAATAAAATTACAACACCTTACCCTACCATTTTTATTTCATATTTTTCATTTTATTTATAGTTATGTTTTTTTGTGATTACATATTATTAATCATCGTTAATATCAAACTAAATTTAAATAATTAAATATGAAATAATCTTATGAAACAGTTTTTGTTTTAATATTTTATTTATTTTATATAAGAATATTTAAAGTTAAAACAAAAGTTTATTGGAGACTATATTTTTTTTTTGTCTAAAAACGGTTTTTTTTTTCTGTATCCAAATCAAATGAAAATAGTCTCTATTTATAGAGAATGAAAAATTATAAATTTTGATATAAATTTTAATATTTTTATGTATAAATATTATGAAATAATTGAAATTATATAATTAAAATGAAACAAAAAACATAAAAATCAAAGCAACCAATCAAAATATAACATTTGTCACACTTATCTTCTCTCTCTTATTTTCACGGGTGTTGATATTTATCAACACTAAATTTGCCACCTCACTTATTTTTTTATTACAACACACCATTGTAGTGGATTTTTTTTTTCCAACAGTTGTAAAATAGTTTACAACAGACCATTGTAAGTAGTCTAAGCATTGATAAAAAGTCAATGACTATATATTTTACTTAGTAGTCAAGACTCGAAAGTCGAAACCCTAGATCGATTTTGATATGGCGCTTGAAGATTTAGACTTCACTCAATTATTTCGTTTCAGAAATACCAGCATTCAAAGTAGTGAAATTTAAGATAAGTTTATGTGTTGGCTTTAAGTAGGATCGAAACTTCAACGATAACTTTTTCTAGACTTTTGACAAAAGTTGTCGTGGAAAAAAATCACTGCTATCAGTTTAAAATAAACTAGCTAATATAATTACATTTTAAAACCCCATTCTAAAATATAAAATATTGCCATGTCTAGATAATGTGTAAATAGTTTCAGTTTAATTTATTTTACCTTCATTATAAGTTTATATGCATATGTTGGCTCTGTTATCTTCATTTCTTTTTTGGCCAGTGAATGGTTCTGTTATCGAAAATTATCGAACGAAGACAAATATTCCGCGACAAATACATCGAAATCAAAATAAATTCGGGAGGTGGACTTGGACCTTAATATTTCCGATCTTTTTTTTTCTACTTTTAATTTACTTTTTTTTTTTTTGTATACATCAAAACTCAAAAGGGAAGAATCTTCCTGTCCATTGCATTGTCCTCATGGGAACAACTAAGAAGCATTTTAATGTGTATTTTTGTTTCTGTTTTTGTTCTTTGTCTAATGCCTTTGTCTCGTCCTCTCCCGGTGAAACATAGAATCTCTTACCGCAAACGAAAACTTGAAATATATTTGTTTAGAAGTATGAAAAAATAGTACGTTGCATTTAGTCCTAATGCTGATTTTTTTTTGTTATAATCCACTGTCCGAAAGTCGAAAGACTATAAAATAAAAATAAATAGAGTGGGCGTGACAAACTAATTAATGCTACTTAGAGATTAATACTACTAATGACAAGAAAAAAAAAAGATTAATGACGATGCAGCAGTCTATTTAATAAGACGTGTTGTTGTTATATAATTACTTGATACCAAATTTCGTGACATTATTAGTGCCTAGTTTGTCCAAAACCGATATATGTATAAATAGATCTTGATCAAGATAATTGTCATCGTCATGCATGTGGTAATGGAGCGAGTCAAAGGTCAAAGAATGAAGACATGAGTGTTTCGAAGCTGGTCCAGCTTCGTCCTCTCCTACCTCGTTTTTGTTTTCTTCTTTTATGTTTCTTTGTTTCGAAGGCTAAATCGGTTAGATTCTGAAATATTTTCATCGATTTAAGAAGAGCGGTTTGGTCCATTATCCCTTAGATATATTATTTTGATAACTCATTGCAAATCGTGATTGTTCCACTTCTACATTACCTATGAATATTATGATGATTTTGTCTTTTAGCCCTTGCTACATATTTCTACGAGTAAGTTCACCCAAACATAATATTATATACGACATACTCACATACGTAGCTGTAGTGTAATGAGAGTCAATTAGGTAATGCTTGATTATAAAATCTTTTATTCCAAGTAAAGTCATGGAGAATTTGTTCATTTGCTCGACACGTATCCTCTATCCTCTTGTAGTGAAGAAATGAGTGTAACAAGAATTTTAATACACTTTTTAGAAAGATAAAAAGGGTTTTTAATAATATATATATATTTCATATAAGAAAAAGAGATTTAACGTTTTACATGCTACCAATCACAATGTCAATTCTGGATTAGCAGTTGAAAATAACAAAATAAGAAGGTCCCATTATCACTAAAAATGATCCTTAAAATGAATTATTTTTTCCATTCTGAACAAAACAAAACGACGTCGTATATTAGTGGAGATGAAGTGAGTTACACGCGTCACGCGTGTGTATGAAACAGTGCGACTCTCCACGACGTACCCTACTGTCTCCAGTCAACCCTGCACTGTCGTTGTTGCACGTGCTTCTCTCTTCTCCCACACGTGCTTCCCAGCTCATTCTCTCTGTTTTTTTTTCAGTAACAAAAATATTCCGAAAACAACAATACATACTAAACAAATAAAAACAATACTCGAAACCATTATTAATATTTTTTTCCATTTAAAAATGATTTGATTCCAACATTCCTAACAATTACTGCCACTCTCGGATAAGTTCAGATGCTTTTTTTGCCTTTACATTTTTGTTTCGATGTGTAGCTTTTCTCCAATGGTTTCATTTTGCTTCGTTTGTACTTTATTCTTTATTCTCTCTATAAAGAAACAAGACGATGCATGCATGAACGTTATATAATCTTATCACACTTATTAGATTTAATCAATAGAGCATCACGGAAACAAATTCATAGTTAAAAATCGTTTTTTTCGAATCGATTATTTTACAAGTATGAAAACCGCCATACATACTTTGATATAATTATATAAAATGGTTGGGACGTCCAATTGACAAACCTCAATATTTAATAACAACTTCGCATTCATTTTCCGTAATAGATATACTTTTTAATGATCATTTCAAGATATAGAATAGAGTTTCAGAAAATTTTCAAAATTTAAATATATAACTTACTATCAGAAAAGTTATAAAATAAAAATATATGTCATAAATTTATCGTCTAATTGTTTCAAATGGAGAATATAAATACACAAATTATTTCTTAATTAAAATATGCAAATTTTTATTTTAAGAAAACATCTTTTTCGTTTTTTTTTATATCCAGACAAGACATCAGATAAAAATTTATAAATGTAAATGCCAACGTTTGATGAAACACTCAATGCTATATTTTAAATATTAAGCATTCGAATTTAACATGTAACTATCTAAACAAAGAAATACAAAATAATAATAATAATACAAACAAATTAAAACAAAACAATGGACCCCTAGCTAGTATAGTATCTATGCGATTGTCATGTTTAGTAATCGATAGCCGATAGTTAGACTGTTAGAACTTAAGAATCATAGGCAGTACCAGAAAGAAGTATTGGCCCATATCGAAGACTTGAAGTGACCAAATTAGTCCATGTAAATCAAAACGTAAAGTAATTGGGTCGGATACATTTTGCAGTTGGGCTCATATAACTTTGAAATATCTCTCTCGTAGTCTCGTATAAAGGATCGGTTATATTAGAGGAAAAAATATATAGATTTTTTTTTTTTGATAAAGGACAAATAGAAGTTGGCCTTTCAATATACAAAGAATAAAGATCAATTTTGGGTGTGGATACTGATAAATGATTTAAATGTAACAAGAATTAACATTACTTCATATTCAATGGACAATGGTTATCCTTTTCTTCGTCGTCGCCCGACTATTAGGAGATGACGAGTCATCGTTTATCTTAATTATTTAGAAAGCAATTGATTTAGTACGTGAGTTAAAATAATTTCGTTGCACGTTGTCCGGCCGTTTATGTCTTTATGACGTGCCTATGATCTTATCTAACTATCATTTTCTCTTCCTTACTCAACATCCTAAAAGAACTATTCAAATTTATTAGAATTCCATTTTCTTGAGACATGAATACTATCAATAATAATTAAACTATAGTTAAACAGAAAGGCGTAATAACATAACCAAAGCCAATGGGTTTTTGCTTGACTTCCCGGAAATTTAAAAGATTATGTGGTTCGATAATTTACCCCCAAATTATTGATGAGCAAGTAGTAGTCTTTAGAAAATGGAGATGGACAGACCTTTTTCCCATCTTTAAACTTGTAATTAATAAAGACTTTTTAGACTATTGCAATACTATAATGAATCGTGTAGTGTTGTGTTGTGTTGATCTCTGTGTTGGAACCCAAATACAAAAAAATATTGTGCTAAAAAGTGCTGCATTGATTTACAACAATCAAATACTCAACCATATTTCAAGTGGGTTGAATTTTAATAAGGATGAATGATTCAAGCATCAATCTATAAACACCAACAACGAAAAGCTTCTATTCACAATCGAATGTTGTAATCACATACATATATATAAACTGAAAACAATTTTTAGTTAAATATTTTTAGTTATTAAAAGTTGGCAACTTCTACTTAATGTTATATATGTTGCACCTACTATTAGACAATATCTAGTTAAAACATAGCAAAAGAAAGCTTGTGGCCGGTGAGAATACAATGAAGAATGTAACCCCAAAATCATCCCAATTTCCACTATTTTGCCTCTTAATAATAGTAAACAATTAATAAGGGAACGCATGATAAAAGTTCGAAGATTATGTACATATGAATATTTGGTTAAACAAGACATATGATGTTGTTACAAACGAGGATTACATAATGTAATAGTAATCTAAAGTCTTAGGGACTAAGAGTTCCTCATTTTAATTTTTAATTTGAATAAAAATTAAAATGATCAATATAAGAGTTTTTAAGATGCAAGCAACACAAAAAAACAAAAAATAAGAAATGAAAAAGGAATATTTTTCATTAGTTAGTGTACATTTTAATAGTAATACCGTGTATGACCACGACATCATCAAATAATAATAATATGATATCGTATGTAATTTTTATATAGTAGTGTGTTATTTAAAAGTTTCCAAAGTGCGTGTAACATATGGGTTCCTAGTACCTTCCGGGAATGGTTAGCGTCGTCAAGAAACTACTCTGTAAAAAGTTAGAATTAGGTTTTCCAAACTAAGAAACATGCTTGTAACCAAAATTTAAACAATGGACAAAATACGAATGGAATTATCTTGCCCATGTGATGTGACGTGTTTTTTATTTTCAATTTGTTTTTATTCCAGAAAATAAAATAATGACACGTTGGAGCCAATACGAAGAACACATCTATCCATCCCAATCGCTCTCCACTTTTCTGCTCTTCGACGACAAAAGTTTCAAACTCTATAAATACTTGAACGCAACAGTTACAAAAATGTCAAATCGAAAACAAACACAAAAAGCAAACAAATATGGCTACTTCAATCAAATCTATAACCCTAGCTCTCTTGATATTCTCAGTGTTACTAATCTCCTTGTCTCTCGGCTCCGTCACAGCGACGGAGACTACACGAAACGAGGCGGAGGCACGACGGATGTATGAAAGGTGGCTTGTTGAGAATCGGAAGAACTATAATGGTCTCGGAGAGAAAGAGAGACGCTTTGAGATCTTCAAAGACAACTTGAAGTTCGTCGAAGAGCACAGTTCCATCCCGAATCGGACTTACGAAGTCGGGTTGACCCGGTTCGCTGATTTGACTAACGATGAGTTTCGTGCGATTTACTTGAGGAGCAAGATGGAGAGAACTAGGGTTCCGGTGAAGGGAGAGAAGTATTTGTATAAGGTTGGAGATAGCTTACCTGATGCTATCGATTGGAGAGCTAAAGGTGCTGTTAATCCAGTCAAAGATCAAGGATCCTGTGGTAAGTCCAATTGCGTTTGCGTTTTAATCGCTTATTTTTTGGCGTTTCTATTTTTTGGTTTTGAGCTAATCAGGGATTTTTTTTGGGTTGGTTGATATAACAGGAAGTTGTTGGGCGTTTTCCGCGATTGGAGCGGTTGAAGGTATAAATCAGATTAAGACAGGAGAGTTGATATCTTTGTCTGAGCAAGAACTTGTTGATTGTGACACAAGTTACAATGATGGATGTGGTGGAGGTCTTATGGATTATGCTTTTAAGTTCATTATTGAAAACGGTGGTATTGATACAGAGGAAGATTATCCTTATATTGCAACTGATGTTAACGTGTGCAATTCTGATAAGGTAAAGAACCACTGATCAGTGATAACAACGACATTGTTTGTACTTTATTTATTTATGGTGTATAGTACTTATCTGTTATGTTCTGTTTTTTCTTTCAACTCATGCAGAAGAACACTCGTGTTGTTACCATCGATGGTTATGAGGATGTTCCTCAAAACGATGAGAAGTCTTTGAAGAAGGCTCTTGCTAATCAACCTATTAGTGTTGCCATTGAAGCTGGTGGCAGAGCTTTCCAGCTTTACACATCTGTAATTTTCTATGAACCTTACTTTGGTTTCTCTTAATCCAAGATTTGTTTCGAGTTCATAAAATAATCCCTTTTGTTGTTGTTTTCAGGGTGTGTTTACAGGAACATGTGGAACATCTTTGGACCATGGTGTTGTAGCTGTGGGATACGGATCAGAAGGTGGTCAAGACTACTGGATTGTTCGTAACTCATGGGGATCAAACTGGGGAGAAAGCGGATACTTTAAGCTCGAACGTAACATCAAAGAGTCATCAGGGAAATGCGGTGTGGCGATGATGGCTTCTTACCCTACCAAATCATCAGGCTCAAACCCACCAAAACCGCCAGCGCCTTCACCGGTTGTTTGTGACAAGTCTAACACTTGTCCAGCTAAGTCCACTTGTTGTTGCCTATATGAGTACAATGGTAAATGCTATAGCTGGGGATGTTGTCCGTATGAGTCAGCCACTTGTTGCGATGATGGTTCTAGCTGCTGCCCCCAGTCATACCCTGTCTGCGATTTAAAGGCCAATACTTGTAGAATGGTTAGTTTCTTGTTCTCTCTTATGGCTTAAAGACTTTGCTTTTGTTTGTTTACTTGACTGATTCGTTTATGAAATTTGGTGTCCACAGAAGGGAAACAGTCCGTTAAGCATAAAAGCTTTGACACGAGGACCAGCGATTGCGACCACAAAGTCTACAAACATGCTAGTGGGCAGCGCTTGAGGAGAGATAATACAAACGAAGAACCGATTTGTTTTCAGCCCACGTTATCAAGATTCAGTCTTTTGTCTTTAGACACTTCCAAGTTGGATCATAGTTTGATTACTCTTGTCAAATTTAATGTTATCTTGGATTTGATTTTACTTGATGTAAATGTTTAAGAAGTAATCTGATATTTGCTTCCATAACATTGTGTCATCTTCATTTGATAAGTTTGTAACAGAGTATCATCATTCACATGATGTAAGATAGATTCTAGTTTAAAACATAACGTGTTAAGCTATAGGAAAACAGTTTGGTGATTTAACCAAAATAACCAAGGAAAAGCTGATCCACTTTAATCAACTACAAAATTTGTTCTCTTAACCTTCCAGTAAGATAGTAAAAAACATCTGTACAATAATGCCAGACATTAGCGTTACCATACTTCCTTTGGCGATCATCATAGAATCCATACACCTAGATAGCATAAATGATTTTGTGTTAGAGCATCCACATTGGTGGGCTCTCAAAAATATAATCTCTCACGTTTGATGAAAAGATTATAAATTGTAATTTTCTAGAATTAAATACGTGACAGAATCATATGATTTTGATATTTAAAAATATTTATTGGTCTGACCAATAAAATATACAAAAATAATAAAGAAAAATCCCAAAAACACAACTAATAATTCATCTGCCTCTTCTTGTCTTGACGTCAACTGTTTGCAGAAATCTCACTGAAACTAGAGAGAAAACCAAATGGCGGCTACTCCAATCAGAGTTATAGTCTCAGCTCTTGTGATCCTCTCGGTATTACTACTTTCCTCGTCTCTGGGAGTCGCCACAGAGACAGAAATTGAGCGGAACGAGACAGAGGTGCGGCTGATGTACGAGCAATGGCTTGTGGAGAATCGAAAGAACTATAATGGTCTTGGAGAGAAAGAGAGACGATTCAAGATCTTCAAAGACAACTTGAAGTTTGTCGATGAACACAATTCTGTTCCGGATCGGACTTTTGAAGTAGGGTTGACCAGGTTCGCTGATCTAACAAATGAAGAGTTTAGAGCGATTTATTTAAGGAAGAAGATGGAAAGAACTAAAGATTCGGTGAAAACTGAGAGATATTTGTACAAAGAAGGAGATGTTTTGCCTGATGAAGTAGATTGGAGAGCGAATGGCGCAGTTGTTTCAGTCAAAGATCAAGGAAACTGTGGTATGTATGCATTTTAGTTTTCTTAGCTTTTTGATTATTGGATAACGTTTTAGAGCTAGAAACGATTGAGATTTATCGATGAATAGGAAGTTGTTGGGCGTTTTCTGCGG